>NC_053112.1:2165718-2283218 GCF_010015445.1 Perca fluviatilis | reverse complement strand
CCCATGATGCTGTGTGTGGTTCCTACATGTCCCATGATGCTCTGTGTGATTCCTACATGTCCCATGATGCCCTGTGTGATTCCTACATGTCCCATGATGCTCTGTGTGATTCCTACATGTCCCATGATGCTCTGTGTGTTTCCTACATGTCCCATGATGCTCTCTGTGTCCCTGTTATCTCTACATGTCCCATGATGCCCTGTGTGTGTTCCTTACATGTCCCATGATGCCCTGTGGGTTTCCTACATGTCCCATGATGCTCTGTGTGATCCTTACATGTCCCATGATGCCCTGTGTGATTCCTACATGTCCCATGATGCTCTGTGTGTTTTCTACATTTCCCATGATGCTCTGTGTGATTCCTACATGTCCCATGATGCTGTGTGTGTTTCCTACATGTCCCATGATGCTCTGTGTGATTCCTACATGTCCCATGATGCCCTGTGTGATTCCTACATGTCCCATGATGCTCTGTGTGTTTCCTACATGTCCCATGATGCTCTGTGTGATTCCTACATGTCCCATGATGCTCTGTGTGTTTCCTACATGTCCCATGATGCTCTCTGTGTCCCTGCTATTTCTACATGTCCCATGATGCCCTGTGTGATTCCTACATGTCCCATGATGCCCTGTGTGTGTTCCTACATGTCCCATGATGCCCTGTGTGTTTCCTACATGTCCCATGATGCTCTGTGTGTTTCCTACATGTCCCATGATGCTCTGTGTGATTCCTACATGTCCCATGATGCCCTGTGTGATTCCTACATGTCCCATGATGCTCTGTGTGTTTCCTACATGTCCCATGATGCCCTGTGTGATTCCTACATGTCCCATGATGCTCTGTGTGTTTCCTACATTTCCCATGATGCTCTGTGTGATTCCTACATGTCCCATGATGCTCTGTGTGTTTCCTACATGTCCCATGATGCTCTGTGTGATTCCTACATGTCCCATGATGCTCTGTGTGTTTCCTACATGTCCCATGATGCTCTCTGTGTCCCTGCTATTCCTACATGTCCCATGATGCCCTGTGTGATTCCTACATGTCCCATGATGCTGTGTGTGTTTCCTACATGTCCCATGATGCTGTGTGTGTTTCCTACATGTCCCATGATGCTCTGTGTGATTCCTACATGTCCCATGATGCTGTGTGTTTCCTACATGTCCCATGATGCTGTGTGTGATTCCTACATGTCCCATGATGCTGTGTGTGTTTCCTACATGTCCCATGATGCTCTGTGTGATTCCTACATGTCCCATGATGCCCTGTGTGATTCCTACATGTCCCATGATGCTCTGTGTGTTTTCTACATTTCCCATGATGCTCTGTGTGATTCCTACATGTCCCATGATGCTGTGTGTGTTTCCTACATGTCCCATGATGCTCTGTGTGATTCCTACATGTCCCATGATGCCCTGTGTGATTCCTACATGTCCCATGATGCTCTGTGTGATTCCTACATGTCCCATGATGCTCTGTGTGTTTCCTACATGTCCCATGATGCTCTCTGTGTCCCTGCTATTCCTACATGTCCCCTGATGCCCTGTGTGTGTTCCTACATGTCCCATGATGCCCTGTGGGTTTCCTACATGTCCCATGATGCTCTGTGTGATTCCTACATGTCCCATGATGCCCTGTGTGATTCCTACATGTCCCATGATGCTCTGTGTGTTTTCTACATTTCCCATGATGCTCTGTGTGATTCCTACATGTCCCATGATGCTGTGTGTGTTTCCTACATGTCCCATGATGCTCTGTGTGATTCCTACATGTCCCATGATGCCCTGTGTGATTCCTACATGTCCCATGATGCTCTGTGTGTTTCCTACATGTCCCATGATGCTCTGTGTGATTCCTACATGTCCCATGATGCTCTGTGTGTTTCCTACATGTCCCATGATGCTCTCTGTGTCCCTGCTATTCCTACATGTCCCATGATGCCCTGTGTGATTCCTACATGTCCCATGATGCCCTGTGTGTGTTCCTACATGTCCCATGATGCCCTGTGTGTTTCCTACATGTCCCATGATGCTCTGTGTGTTTCCTACATGTCCCATGATGCTCTGTGTGTTTCCTACATGTCCCATGATAGTCTGTGTGTTTCCTACATGTCCCATGATGCTCTCTGTCCCTGCAGACACCTTCTGGATCAACCCCCAGTATAAGATCTCTCTGCTGGAGGAGGACGATGACCCCGAGGACGACGAGGCGGCCTGCAGCTTCCTGGTGGCGCTGATGCAGAAGGACCGCCGCCGTTTCCGCCGCGGCGGCCAGGACACGCACACTATCGGCTTCGCCGTCTACCAGGTCACCATGGTTACAGCTTTCATCAGCTGTTTTATTTTGATGTGGTAGCGTGTTTAGTTTAGTGACTTTTCTTCTTTTGTGTTTCTTCTCTGTTACAGATTCCTGAGGAGGTGAGTCTGTCCGTCTCTACTGTTGCTAGGTAACATTCAGTTACAATGTGACCTGTAGTCAGGTGACCTGGCGCCCGTCTTTACTGTTGCTAGGTAACATGTTCTTTACTTTTAATACTTGAACTAGATTTTCCTGATGATACTAACAAAGTCCCACCTCAGATAGGAATGTTTTCAATAACCACACATTTGCCATGTCTAATTATATGCATAAAGCCTCTTATATTGTCCATATTTAATGCTGGTCTCTAGACTTCATCCTTGCACTATTGGACTTATTATCACTACCACCATGACAACCCCTCTCTGCCTCCCTGTCTGTCTGTCTGTCGGTTGGTCAGTCGGTCGGTCGGTCTGTCTGTCTGCCTCTCTGTCTACCTGCCTCTCTGCCTGCCTGTCTGTCTCTCTGTCAGCCTGCCTGTCTGCCTCTCTGTCTACGGCTGTCCCAGCATCCACATGAAGAAGGACTTCTTCCTGCGTAATGCGTCGTGTGCGCGCTCTGAGACCTTCATCAGCCTGTCTGTCTCTCTGCCTACCTGTCTGTCTGCCTGTCTGTCAGCTCCATGGCTGTCCCAGTGTCCACATGAAGAAGTCCTTCTTCCTGCGTAATGCGTCGTGTGCGCGCTCTGAAACCTTCATTAACCTGTCTGTCTGCCTGTCTGTCTGTCTAACTGTCTGTGTCTCTGTCTGTCTGTCTGCCTGTCTGTCAGCTCCGCGGCTGTCCCAGCGTCCACATGAAGAAGGACTTCTTCCTGCGTAATGCGTCGTGTGCGCGCTCTGAGACCTTCATCAACCTGTCTGTCTGTCTAACTGTCTGTGTCTCTGTCTGTCTGTCTGCCTGTCTGTCAGCTCCGTGGCTGTCCCAGCGTCCACATGAAGAAGGACTTCTTCCTGCGTAATGCGTCCTGTGCGCGCTCTGAGACCTTCATCAACCTGAGGGAGGTGAGCGCCAGGCTCCGCCTCCCTCCTGGAGATTACCTCCTCGTCCCCTCAACCTTCGAACCCGCCAAGGAGGCCGACTTCGTCCTGAGAGTCTTCACCGAGAAACAGGCGGACACACAGTGAGTCTGTCTGTCTGTCTGCCTCTCTGCCTGTCTGTCCGTCTGTCTGTCTGCCTGTCCGTCTTCCTCTCTCTCTCTCTGTCTGTCTGTCTGTTTTCCTCTCTCTGTCTGTCTCTCTGCCTGTTTGTCTGTCTCTCTGCTTGTCTGTCTGCCTCTCTGTCTCTCTGCCTGTTTGTCTGTCTCTCTGCTTGTCTGTCTCTCTGCCTGTTTGTCTGTCTCTCTGCCTGTCTGTCTGCCTATCTGTCTGATGACATGTCTATCTCTGCAGTGAGATGGACGATGACGTGGAGGCTAACTTCGAAGAAGAGGTAAAACTAAACTTAATTATTTAAATAAACATAGTATATTATATTATTTATATAATAGTAGTTACAGGATCACTCAGCCTTCATTATGAATGAATGAATCATAATACATCTGTCTACATCAATGTCAACATGTTGAATATATCTGAATAAACATCTTGTTTATGTTTAATAATAAATTAATAAAGTGGCTGGTGACCTTTGATAATGTGTCTGGTGACCTTTGATAATGTGTCTGGTGACCTTTGATAATGTGACTGGTGACCTTTGATAATGTGACTGGTGACCTTTGATAATGTGACTGGTGACCTTTGATAATGTGACTGGTGACCTTTCATAATGTGACTGGTGACCTTTGATAATATGACTGGTGACCTGGTGACCTTTGATAATATGACTGGTGACCTTTGATAATATGACTGGTGACCTGGTGACCTTTGATAATGTGACTGGTGACCTTTGATAATGTGACTGGTGACCTTTGATAATATGACTGGTGACCTTTGATAATATGACTGGTGACCTGGTGACCTTTGATAATATGACTGGTGACCTTTGATAATGTGTCTGGTGACCTTTGATAATGTGTCTGGTGACCTTTGATAATGTGTCTGGTGACCTTTGATAATGTGACTGGTGACCTTTGATAATGTGTCTGGTGACCTTTGATAATGTGACTGGTGACCTTTGATAATGTGACTGGTGACCTTTGAGAATGTGACTGGTGACCTTTCATAATGTGACTGGTGACCTTTGATAATATGACTGGTGACCTTTGATAATATGACTGGTGACCTTTGATAATGTGTCTGGTGACCTTTGATAATGTGTCTGGTGACCTTTGATAATGTGACTGGTGACCTTTGATAATGTGACTGGTGACCTTTGACCCTCAGGAGGAAATCTCTGACAGTGACATCGACGATTCCTTCAGATCCATGTTCGCTCAGCTGTCTGGAGACGTGAGTCACAATATACACAATATATACTCTAATATATACAATATATACTCTAATATAATATATATATACTGTAATATATACAATACACGCTCTATTACATACAATACATACTCTAATATATCATATATATATACTGTAATATACAATATATACAATACATACTGTAATATATACAATATATACTCTAATATATCATATATATACTGTAATATATACAATACACACTAATACAAATAATACATACTAATATATCATATATATACTATAATATACAATATGTTGTATACAATACATACTCTAATATATACAATATATACTCTAATATACACAATACATACTGTAACATATACAATACATACTAATATATCATATATATACTGTAATATACACAATACATACTAATAAATACAATACATACTCTTATATATACAATACACACTCTAATATATCATATATAATACATACAACACATACTCTAATATATAATATACATACTCTAATATATCATATACTCTAATATCATATATAATATATATACTGTAATAGATACAGAGAGAAACTTGCCTGTTAGCTGCTGTGATATCCTCACATGTCTGCAGGATATGGAGATCTCAGTGCGGGAGCTGCGGACCATCCTAAACCGAGTCGTGTCCAAACGTAAGTTCTGACTCCCACCAGACTCCATGTAAATAATCAGGACTTTTAGCATGTATAGAGCCAGCATATTTCCACCAGACTCCATGTAAATAATCAGCACTTTTAGCGTGTATAGAGCCAGACTCCATGTAAATAATCAGGACTTTTAGCGTGTATAGAGCCAGACTCCATGTAAATAATCAGGACTTTTAGCATGTATAGAGCCAGCATATTTCCACCAGACTCCATGTAAATAATCAGGACTTTTAGCGTGTATAGAGCCAGCATATCTCCACCAGACTCCATGTAAATAATCAGGACTTTTAGTGTGTATAGAGCCAGCATATCTCCACATGTAAATGGGTGAATTAAGGGTTTATTTCAACCAAACCAGAGTGGTGATTGTTGGAACAGTGGAAAGATGAACCAAGACGGCTTTTGGTAGTTTTATTTAGTTTCTGTCCACTTTGAATGAAGTGTGTTTTACGATGATAAAAGTCTTGATTATTTACATGGAGTCTGGTGGAGTTTGGTGATGGTGCTTTCGGGGCTGTTTCATGTTAAACTAAAAGGATCTTACTCTTTAACTAAAAGGTCTATCTCTGTAGGGATCCATCCCATAATGTTGTCAGACACTTAGAATAATAATCTGAGTCTGTCAGCAGCAACAACAGAACTTTTAGTGACTCTAACTGCTGCTGAACATTAGTCCTGTAGGGTTACATTACAGCTCGGTTCTGGTTTAATACTGGACCAGTTTCAGACTCTCCAAACATGGAGACATAGACGCCATAGTTCCCCTGTAAGTTTGTGTGAATATGAAGAGAATCTGAATGCTGTGTAACTTCTTCTTCTGTGGTGTTTTCCAGACCGAGACCTGCAGACGGATGGTTTCAGCATGGAGTCCTGCAGAGGCATGGTCGGACTCATGGACGTATCCTCAATCTGTAAAACCTCTGTTAAATACATTCCTAAATACGGGTACAAAAGCGCAAGAAGGTTGCGTCAAATAAAATCGGAAAAAGCCAAATTAGTTTAGTGTTTTTTACAAACTAAACATGTCGACCACACGTAGTGAGGTGTGAAGAGTCGGGGTCAACTTCAGTCAGTTTTCTGACTTCTCCGTCTCCGTCCTTCTTTTATTTTCTCAGTCACAGATGGGATTTAAAACTTCAAACAAAACATACTTACGTAAAGGTAGAAGTACAGATTTTAAAAAGTAATGGCGTTTTTCCATTACATGGTACCTGCTCGACTCGCCTCGACTCTACTCGACTCTACTCGCCTCGACACGCTGTGCGTCCGTTTTCCATTGCAGATTTTAGTACCGCCTCAGCGTGGCTGGTTGTCATAGCGACTGCCGTGGGCATGGCTTAGTAGCGTTGCTTTCCCCGACTCATTTCCTGGTTCTCCGTCTCCGTAAACAACATGATATCAAAGAGATAGTTAACGTTTACTGCTCCAGATTTCCCACCGTGGTCAGAAAGAACAGGGGAGACACTTTGTTTCTCTCACATATATATGACTCTAGAGTCGCTACTCGCTGCGGAGATAATCGCCGTCACTCTCTCACTTCTCCCTCGCTCACCAGCTACACACACACACACATCACACATGCACACACCAGCGCACAAGTATAAACATCAGGACACTTGTATGCTACGGAGAAAGCTCTGCGTGGAGCCTCCGGCAGCAAAAAAACACCGCTGGCTAAACTATTTAAAAATGCCGTCTCTCGCTAGCAATGCGGTGATCAGTGATGATTCTTACCGACCAGTCAGCAGCCTGCAGGTTTTCAAGTCACCTTCTCGGCTCGCCTCAGCTCGCTTGGAACCTCGACTGAGGTGGTACTAAAAAAAGTATCTGTTAGCAGGTACCAGGTACTTTTTTTCGTAATGGAAAACCAAAAAAGGAGAGTAGAGTCGAGGCGAGTCGAGCAGGTACCATGTAATGGAAAAGCGCCATAAAAGTACTTTTAAAAACTACTCAATACAACCAGAGTGAATGTAATTGTTACTTTCCATCTGTGGTTTGTACTGTAGTTCTGTTTTTTTTGGTTTGTCCTCGGGTCAACGGTTTAACGCACGCCAGGAGCCCCTTTCTCCGAAAAAAAGGCAACAAAAAGCAACAAAAAGACGACAAAGAAAGGTGACAAAAAATTGACAAAAAGTGACAAAAAGGCGAGCCGTAACCTAAGGAATAACAAACATGAAAAAAACGGTAAACATTGACATCTAAAGATGTTTAGAGTCCGGATCTTATTTGTCGGTCCTTTTTAAAGTTTGAAGATACTGTATAAGTGAATGTGGTTGTTGAAGATATAAGTGAATGTGATTGGTTGTTGAAGATATAAGTGAATGTGATTGGTTGTTGAAGATATAACTGAATGTGATTGTTGTTACCTTGACTCTGGCTCAGAAAGATGGCAGCGCTCGGCTCGGTCTGCTGGAGTTTCAGATTCTCTGGAACAAGATCCTGAAGTGGCTGGTGAGTCCAGAGAGACACGCTCACTATACTGTAGTAGAAGAAGAGACACGCTCACTATACTGTAGTGGCTGGTGGGTCCAGAGAGACACGCTCACTATACTGTAGTAGAAGAAGAGACACGCTCACAAGAAGAGACACGCTCACTATACTGTAGTAGAAGAAGAGACACGCTCACTATACTGTAGTGGCTGGTGGGTCCAGAGAGACACGCTCACTATACTGTAGTAGAAGAAGAGACACGCTCACTATACTGTAGTGGCTGGTGGGTCCAGAGAGACACGCTCACTATACTGTAGTAGAAGAAGAGACACGCTCACTATACTGTAGTGGCTGGTGGGTCCAGAGACACGCTCACTATACTGTAGTAGCTGGTGGGTCCAGAGAGACACGCTCACTATACTGTAGTAGAAGAAGAGACACGCTCACTATACTGTAGTAGCTGGTGGGTCCAGAGAAACACAATAACTATACTGTAGTGGCTGGTGGGTCCAGAGAGACATGATCACTGTACTGTAGTGGCTGGTGGGTCCAGAGAGACACGATCACTGTACTGTAGTGGCTGGTGGGTCCAGAGAGACATGATCACTATACTGTAGTAGAAGAAGAGACACGCTCACTATACTGTAGTAGCTGGTGGGTCCAGAGAGACACGCTCACTATACTGTAGTGGCTGGTGGGTCCAGAGAGACACGATCACTGTACTGTAGTGGCTGGTGGGTCCAGAGAGACACATCACTGTACTGTATGGCTGGTGGGTCCAGAGAACATGATCACTATACTGTAGTAGAAGAAGACCCGCTCACTATAGTGTAGTAGAAGAAGAGACAACACTCACTATACTGTAGCGGCTGGTGGGTCCAAGAGAAACCAGATCACTGTTATTAGTGGCTGGTGGGTCAGAGAGACACAATCACTATACTGTAGCGGCTGGTGGGTCCAGAGATTATATCTGTAGGGCTGTGGGTCCAGAGAGACACGATCACTGTACTGTAGTGGCTGGTGGGTCCAGAGACATGATCACTATACTGTAGTAGAAGAAGAGAACTCACTATAGTGTAGTAGAAGAAGAAACACACTCACTATACTGTAGTGGCTGGTGGGTCCAGAGAACGATCACTATACTGTAGCGGCTGGTGGGTCCAGAGACACTGATCACTATACTGTAGTGGCTGGTGGGTCCAGAGAGACATGATCACTATACTGTAGTGGCTGGTGGGTCCAGAGAACATGATCACTATACTGTAGTGGCTGGTGGGTCCAGAGACATGATCACTATACTGTAGTAGAAGAAGAGACACGCTCACTATACTGTAGTGGCTGGTGGGTCCAGAGAGACACGATCACTATACTGTAGTGGCTGGTGGGTCCAGAGAGACATGATCACTATACTGTAGTAGAAGAAGAGACACGCTCACTATACTGTAGTGGCTGGTGGGTCCAGAGAGACACGATCACTGTACTGTAGTGGCTGGTGGGTCCAGAGAGACGTGATCACTATACTGTAGTAGAAGAAGAGACACGCTCACTATTGTAGTAGAAGAAGAGACACACTCGCTATACTGTAGTGGCTGGTGGGTCCAGAGACACAATCACTATACTGTAGCGGCTGGTGGGTCCAGAGAGACACGATCACTATACTGTAGTAGAAGAAGAGACACGCTCACTATAGTGTAGTAGAAGAAGAGACACACTCACTATACTGTAGTGGCTGGTGGGTCCAGAGAGACACGATCACTATACTGTAGCGGCTGGTGGGTCCAGAGAGACACGATCACTGTACTGTAGTAGAAGAAGAGACACGCTCACTATAGTGTAGTAGAAGAAGAGACACACTCACTATACTGTAGTGGCTGGTGGGTCCAGAGAGACACGATCACTATACTGTAGCGGCTGGTGGGTCCAGAGAGATGATCACTATACTGTAGTGGCTGGTGGGTCCAGAGAGACATGATCACTATACTGTAGTGGCTGGTGGGTCCAGAGAGACATGATCACTATACTGTAGTAGAAGAAGAGACACGCTCACTATTGTAGTAGAAGAAGAGACACACTCGCTATACTGTAGTGGCTGGTGGGTCCAGAGAGACACGATCACTATACTGTAGTGGCTGGTGGGTCCAGAGAGACACGATCACTATACTGTAGTGGCTGGTGGGTCCAGAGAGACATGATCACTATACTGTAGTGGCTGGTGGGTCCAGAGAGACACGATCACTGTACTGTAGTGGCTGGTGGGTCCAGAGAGACACGATCACTGTACTGTAGTGGCTGGTGGGTCCAGAGAGACACGATCACTGTACTGTAGTGGCTGGTGGGTCCAGAGAGACACGATCACTATACTGTAGTGGCTGGTGGGTCCAGAGAGACACGATCACTGTACTGTAGTGGCTGGTGGGTCCAGAGAGACATGATCACTATACTGTACGTCCTGCTGCGTCCTGCAGTGTCCACTGCGTCACCCATGCTCTGCTGTACCACGTTACATCCTGTAATGCCCTGCTGTGCCCGGCTATGGCATGAACTACTACGATTACCATTGTAGTCACTGTTCCATTATCTTTACTGTGACTATTACGCCACTGTTCATCATAACCCCAACCGGCACCGTCAGACACCGCCTATCAAGAGTCTGGGTCTGCTCCCTGACTTTGCCGTGCTGGACTGGAATAATTTTTTATTTTTTTATTTTCTTTTCTTGACTTGTATCAACATTATCATCGGTACTAGTGGTTGAGCTAAAACTGCAATTGCTACTCTGTCTTTATTTCTTTTCCTGTGCAATGCAGGGGTGGGTTTGGGGGGTTGAAAAAGTTAAGATGACATGGTTTTTTGCTACACCCTTGTGTTATCACAAGAAATTGTTAAAAAAAAAAAAGAGTCTGGGTCTGCCAAGGTTTCTTCCTAAAAGGGAGTTTCTCCTCGCCACTGTCGCGATAGCCACAGCTAATGCTTGCTCTTGAGGGAATTACTGTAATTGTTGGGGTTAGAGTGTGGTCTAGACCTACTCTATCTGTAAAGTGTCCCGAGATAACTCTGTTATGATTTGATACTATAAATAAAGTTGAATTGAATTGAATAGTAGTGGCTGGTGGGTCCAGAGAGACACGATCACTACTGTATACTGAAGGTAGAAGTAGAAGGATTCCTTCTGCTGTTTAGTGATGAAATAAACTTTGGAGAAAGTGGCAAAAACTTTGGCTTTGGGAAACACTGATCCATGTTTTTCACTATTTTCTGACATTTTAGAGACCAAACAACTAACCCATCCATCCAGAAGATAATCCACTGTCATTAATGTGTGTTTTAGTATTTAAAGTCAGAAACGATGTGATCTGTGCAGGGCATCTTCCGAGAGTTTGATCTGGATAAATCTGGATGTATGAGTTCCTACGAGATGCGTCTGGCGCTGGAGAATGGCGGTGAGTCCTGCTACTGTTCATTAATGGTTAGTCATCAGATTTATTGATTTACTATTTATTTATCATTATGTGTGTGTGTGTGTGTGTGTGTCTGCAGGGTTCAGACTGAACAACAAGCTGTATCAGACTCTGGTTGCTCGCTACGCCGACAACGACATCATCGACTTCGACAACTTCACCTGCTGCCTCGTCAAACTGGAGGCCATGTTCAGTAGGTTCATGCTGCGTTCAGGGCCCCGTGTTCAGTAGGTTCACGCTGCGTTCAGGGCCCCGTGTTCAGTAGGTTCATGCTGCGTTCAGGGCCCCGTGTTCAGTAGGTTCACGCTGCGTTCAGGGCCCCGTGTTCAGTAGGTTCATGTTGCGTTCAGGGCCCCATGTTCAGTAGGTTCATGCTGTGTCAGGGCCCCGTGTTCAGTAGGTTCACGCTGCGTTCTGGGTCACGTGTTCAGTAGAGCACTAGGTGACTTTAAAGGTTCATGGCATGAAAATGTCACTTTATGAGGCCCTGGGTATCTTGCTCTGCCTTTGAGAAAATGAAAGCTCAGATGGGCCAATCTGGAATCTTCTCCTTATGAGGTCATAAGGAGCAAGGTTACCTCCCCTTTCTCTGCTTTGCACTCCCAGAGAATGTGGCTCACCCATGAGAGAGAGAGAGAAGAAGAAGAAGATTTATTTATTTATATTAGGACAATGCACATTAATCAACATTTCTGTAAATGCGCCAGTGTTAGCCAGACGGCTATTTTTCAACTGCAGTCCTAGTTGCATGCATGTTTTTATGGTGGGAAGAAACCGGAGCGCCCGGAGGAAACCCACGCAAGCACGGGGAGAACATGCAAACTCCACACAGAAAGGCCTGGGAGGACCTGGGTTCGAACCCAGAACATTCTTGCTGTGAGGCAGAAGTGCTAACCACTGAGCCACCGTGCTGCAAGAAAGACATCATGGCTTTCAAACGAGCAAAGTGGTAGTTGGTCAAGGCCACACCCCCACCCTCCACCTTGCCTCCCCTTTCTCCTCCTCAATAGCTACAGACACAGAAATGGCACATCCTAAGGAAAGCTCATTGTGGGACTGGCTCTAGTGGCTGCAATTCTGCACCAAGGCTGAATTTCGGGAAAGAGACTTCAGATACAGTATTAGGGGACCACTAAGGTCTATATAAAAGACTTCAGATACAGTATTAGGGGACCACTAAGGTCTATATAAAAGAGACTTCAGATACAGTATTAGGGGACCACTAAGGTCTATATAAAAGAGACTTCAGATACAGTATTAGGGGACCACTAAGGTCTATATAAAAGAGACTTCAGATACAGTATTAGGGGACCACTAAGGACTATATAAAAGAGACTTCAGATACAGTATTAGGGGACCACTAAGGACTATATAAAAGAGACTTCAGATACAGTATTAGGGGACCACTAAGGTCTATATAAAAGAGACTTCAGATACAGTATTAGGGACCACTAAGGTCTATATAAAAGAGACTTCAGATACAGTATTAGGGGACCACTAAGGTCTATATAAAAGAGACTTCAGATACAGTATTAGGGGACCACTAAGGTCTATATAAAAGAGACTTCAGATACAGTATTAGGGGACCACTAAGGTCTATATAAAAGAGACTTCAGATACAGTATTAGGGGACCACTAAGGCCTATATAAAAGAGACTTCAGATACAGTATTAGGGGACCACTAAGGTCTATATAAAGAGACTTCAGATACAGTATTAGGGGACCACTAAGGTCTATATAAAAGAGACTTCAGATACAGTATTAGGGGACCACTAAGGTCTATATAAAAGAGACTTCAGATACAGTATTAGGGGACCACTAAGGTCTATATAAAGAGACTTCAGATACAGTATTAGGGGACCACTAAGGTCTATATAAAAGAGACTTCAGATACAGTATTAGGGGACCACTAAGGTCTATATAAAAGAGACTTCAGATACAGTATTAGGGGACCACTAAGGTCTATATAAAAGAGACTTCAGATACAGTATTAGGGGACCACTGAGGTCTATATAAAAGCATCCAAAGAGCACCATGTCATGGGACCTTTAAATAAACACAATGTGACCACAAAAACATCTAAAATGGCTAAAAATATATGCAAAACATAAACATAAACATAGCAACTCCAAGGTCTCAGGTCTTCTTCTTCTGTGGTGTTTTTAATCTCTTTAGAAGCGCCCCCGGGAGGGAGAAAAAAAAAAAAAAAAAAGAAAACCCCCAAAAAAAAACTTTTTTTTTTTTTTCCCCCCAACCAGTAGCAAATGTTTACACTACAGAGGAAACAGGAAGGCAGGTTTTTCAAAGTAAAAGACTCTTCTCTCTCCTCAGTGGCTCTATGTGACCATGTGTGGCTGAAGAAGATCCAGAGGCTCCAGACAAACCAAGTGCCTCCAACAGGAAGAGAACTACAGAACACAGGAAGAGAACTACAGAACACAGGAAGAGGACTACACAACACAGGAAGAGGACTACAGAACAAACTGTTAACTGCATCCTCATATTCTTATTAATATTCTTATAACTTTGTACCTCTTAACTATTATCAACCATAACTCTACCATAATAACAATAATACAGACACAGTACTATACATCTACTAAAGTATTATAGATTGACTTAAGTACAACATTACTCCAGTACTACTAACTAACTCTTTTAGCTATCAGCCACTGTGGCCGCTGGATTCTTTCAGCGCTTGTTTCTACTCTTGTTTTGGCGTTTTCTTAGCCTAGAAATCTAGACCACCCTAGCGGCAGCAAATTTACATTTTGGTGGGGGGGGGGGTCTAGGCACTCTCCGTTGGCTCGCGAGCTGGAAAAACCAAACTCTGGTCAGGCCAATCACAGCGTGTATAGAGTCGGTGGGCGGGGCTTATGGCTGCTGCTGCTGCTGGTGAACAGAGGTCTTCTGGAAGACTTGGAGTTCATCTTTTCTTTGAGAAAAGAACAAAGAACGGCTCTGAAGTCATTCTTAAAAAAGGAAGATGTGTTCTGAGTTTAAAGTTTAATCTATCAGCTAGGGTTGCTCTGATTGGTTGGAGCGCTATCGGTGCAGAGAGAATTTGAAAGACAACTGTTTATCCCGCCCGTCAGATTGAGCCCTGACCAATGGGGAGCTCCCAGACCCAACATCTGGATGTGGGTCAGATTCAGACCCAACATCTGGATGTGGGGCTGGCTGGTCTGGCTACCGTTTTCTACTCTTATTTGGGCTCTTATTCCGGCCTCTTCTTGCCGCCACATTTTTCAGCCGAAATCCAAAGCAACAACAGCAGCAAAAAAAACAAACAGCTGATGAGTCACTCAGTTCTGATTGGCTACCGGGTAACGTGACAGATAGATGGACAGTCCCATCGCCGTCGGATACCTTCATCTGCTTCTTGTTGCTGTTTTACTGAACTTATCCTGCTGATTCCTTTCTTCCATCCTTCTTTCCTTCCCTCTCCTCTATTCTTGCTGACTGCCTTTGGCCCGCTGCAGCTCTAAACATCATGACCTCTGTATTTATGTATTTATTTGTGTATTTATTAGAAGTAACTAACGATGTTTCCTCTGATTAAAGAACAGATCAGCTGACTGGGTCTCATCTCTGTTTCTCTGTCAAACTCAGTCATACTGCAGTATGTTATTAGTTCTAATGTTTAGGTTCACCATCTAAACCTGAAGTACCTGAACCATACTGCAGTATGTTATTAGTTCTAATGTTTAGATTCAGCATCTGAACCCTGAGAATGAATAGAGCTGAAAGACTTTCCTCACATCTAATGATTGGAGTCGTACTTCTTTAGCTTTAAGGTTAAATTTTTGGAGTGTTTTGTGTTATCTGCTCAAGCTTTACATACACACACACACACACACAAACGGAGGGAAAACATGGTTTTATTTCATTTGTCTCAATGACTCTCTGATTTCATACTTTTCCCAAACTGAATCTCTTAAAAAAAAACACCAGAACATTAATATTAACCCTTAACCTAATATTAACCCACACAAGGGTTAAAGGAGGCTATTTAAAGGGCCAGCCCCCTGAGTTTATACAAGAGGTTTCCACATAAAACACAAAATAGTACTTTATTATGAGTATTTTTGTTTTTATCAACTAATATCTGATCCTTAGAGCATTTATATGAATATTAATATTAGAGTTTAAATATATATATATATATATATATATATATATATATATATATATATATATATATATATATATAGTGTCTGCAGTATCAAACAAAACAAAGAGACTAATGTGTTAATATAAAGAATATTTATTATAATCAGTTCACGGAAACTTCTTCTGAACTAAAAAAGAACAAAAACAGACTTAATGTCCAGGCTCACTCCTCCACTATTCATTCATTCATTAATTTCCTCGTCCACAGTCCGAGTCCTGCCAGACTCCCTTTGGGAAACATGTGATTGAAGCTTGAGCAGGCTGTAACAGTCCGCCCCGCTCAGTCCTGGTTCTGGTTCTCCCGGGCATCCCTTCCCTCCAGCGGGCCCAGCAGCACGGCCTGAGCCTCCAGCAGCGTGGTGTCGGTTTTGGCCCCCAGGAAGCGGGCAGTGAGCTCCAGATCCTGCAGCCGCAGACGGACCCTGCTGCCCCGCTGCAGCTTCTCTCCATCGGCCGGCCGCCGGCAAACGCAGTGGAACTTCCCGCCGAAATCCACGTACAGGTCGTCCTGGACTACGTGGAAGATCCTCCCGATCACCACTCTGTCTTTGGCCGGTCCCATCTGGATCAGCGGGGACCGGCGCAGCAGCGAGGCGAAGCTGTGCTCCTGCCCGGGGGAAGAGACGCTGCCGCCGGCCACGGAGCTCTCCGCCTCCCGCCGACGCCGGAGCTCCGACTGCTGGTTGAAGGCGGAAGCGAAGCCGCCGGTTCTGGGTCTCTGGTCGCTGCCGGAATCCGAGCTGAAGGAAGAGGAGATCCTGGAGAACCTGTCGGCGGGGAGACGGGCTCCACACGTCCTGACGCTGGACACAACCTTCCACAGGGCCGCCATGTTGTCACAACACCTAGGAGAGCAGCACATCCGGTAGAGAAGACAGGAGAACTCTGGAGAAGACTGCGCTCACAGCGCCACCCGGCGGCTTTAGGCTGCTGCGAGTACTGCAGCTCGGTAAGCAGGGTCAAGATCAGTTAGACTGTAACCGTCTATGGTCAAGATAGACTGTAAATATTAATATTAACAGTCTATGGTCCAAATCAGTCAGGGAAAAGTTATTAGATAAATAAAATAAAATAAAAATGTTGAAGAAAGGGTCGGACACGTTAAACATCTCATTAAAGTGTTAAAACGTTGAAAAAAAGCGACAAAACAGTCCAACAAAGCAACAAAACTGTCGGAAAAGCGACAAAAATGTCAACAAAGCGACAAAACCCTTTAAAAAGTGACACAAAAGCCGAAAAAAGTGACAAAAACACGCGTCGATAAAAAGCGACTTGTTATTTAGCATAATGTATGTTTGTATTTTGTTTAATTTTAATGTGCTGACTGTCTAACTTTGAATGTTACAGAAATAAAGACATAAAAAAAAGAGCTGAGCGCATAAGAGGAATCCGCGCATGCGCCCTGAGCAGTATCAGTTGAAGAAGAAGCCAACATGGAGGTGTTTGTGACTTCTCCGAGCTTTAGCTTCTGTAACTGGATGTTTCCGGACGGGTCTCTGGTCCGAGACGTTCTGACCCGGTTCGTCCAGCAGCGGGTGAGTTTATATCAAACCGAGGCGGGAAAACAGGACCACTCCGAACCAACAGAACCCGTTATTTAGCTAATGCGGAGTGTTAGCGTTAGCTGCTGTGCTAACGGTAGCTAACAAACAGACGTTAGCATCGTTAGCTAACAACAACTGACCGGAAACCGTTTTTCTAACGTCTAACGCATTAAAGTTATACGTTAAAACGTTTCTGTGTAACACACGTTATTGGAGAAACACGGGGTTTTAACGTGGAACGGCTTTATTGCTTGTTTTTACCGGTTTGTTTGGGAGACTAAGACTACAACTCCCATGATTCCACGCTCCACCAAACTCGTCTCTTGCTGTTGTTTTGATTGAGAGAAAATGACGTATTTGTTAAGGTTCACAGAGAAGATAGATATAATAAAATCCCAAAGTTCTGCATTCAAACTGAAAGGTGTGTGTGTGTCTCTCTCTCTCTCTCTCTCTCTCTCTCTGTGTGTGTGTGTCTCTCTCTCTCTCTCTCTGTGTGTCTCTCTCTCTCTCTCTGCAGGGAGTTTGTTCTCTGGAGGATTTCTACGTCATCAGAAATGGTCGCCTGTCTGAGCCTGAGGATGCTCTGCAGCGTGGAGCCGTCTATCACCTGGAGCCCCGCCTCTGTGGGGGGAAAGGAGGTAGACCCCCCCCCCCAATACATCATGTTATTACCTTTTCACCAACACAGGGGGTGCTAGTTTACCAGAAGGGTCCTCAGGAACCTCTAGCCACTGTCCAGGAGTCTCCTCAGAAGGTTTCTCTGACAGCAGTGCTTTAGAGAGTCAGCCCTTCATACAGGACTACTTCATACAGGACTACTTCATACAGGACTACTTCATACAGGACTACTTCATACAGGACTTCTTCATACAGGACTACTTCATACAGGACTACTTAATACAGGACTACTTAATACAGGACTACTTAATACAGGACTACTTAATACAGGACTACTTAATACAGGACTACTTCATACAGGACTACTTCATACAGGACTACTTCATACAGGACTACAGGACTACTTCATACAGGACTATTTCATACAGGACTATTTCATACAGGACTACTTCATACAGGACTACTTCATACAGGACTACTTCATACAGGACTACTTCAAACAGGACTACTTCATACAGGACTACTTCATACAGGACTATAAGATACTCAGGGATGTCCTCTCTGATGGATGAACTCCTCGTAGAGGGAAGATTGGGCACATTTTTCATGGGCGTAAGCCACATACTCAGCGCTGCTGCTCATCCCACAGATGTTCCCTTACAGGTGGGGCTCCTTCTGTAAGGGAACTAAACTGGCTTTACAACGGTAGAAGATTTATTTCCAAAAAGCATTGTTACCACGGAGACATAATCTACCAAACACACATGTCCTTACGTTTTAGTGGTACAAAGAGATCATGAGTCATCATTAACTGTGTGTGTGTGTGTGTGTGTGTGTGTCTCTCTGTGTGTGTCTCTCTGTGTGTGTCTCTCTGTGTGTGTCTCGGGGTGTGTGTGTGTCTCTCTCGGTGTGTGTGTGTGTGTGTGTGTGTGTGTGTGTCTCTCGGTGTGTGTGTGTGTGTGTGTGTGTGTGTCTCTCTGTGTGTGTGTGTCTCTCTGTGTGTGTGTGTCTCTGTGTGTGTGTGTGTCTCTGTGTGTGTCTCTCTGTGTGTGTCTCTCTGTGTGTGTCTCTCTGTGTGTTTCTCTCTGTGTGTGTCTCTCGGTGTGTGTGTGTGTCTCTCGGTGTGTGTGTGTGTGTGTGTTGTGTGTGTGTGTGTCTCTCTGTGTGTGTGTGTGTCTCTCTGTGTGTGTCTCTGTGTGTGTGTGTGTGTGTGTGTGTGTGTGTGTGTGTGTGTGTGTGTGTGTCTCTCTGTGTGTGTGTGTGTCTCTCTGTGTGTGTGTGTGTCTCTCTGTGTGTGTGTCTCTCTGTGTGTGTCTCTGTGTGTGTGTGTGTCTGTGTGTGTTTCAGGGTTCGGCTCCATGCTGAGAGCTCTGGGTGCTCAGATCGAGAAGACGACGAACCGCGAGGCGTGCAGAGATCTGAGCGGCCGCCGCCTCCGAGACGTCAACCACGAGAAAGAGTGAGCGCTCCAACTCTTCTTCTTCTTCTTAACCTGCGTGGCGTGTTCCATCTGACCTAACTCTTCTTCTCCTCCTGCGTGGCGTGTTCCATCTGACCTAACTCTTCTTATCCTCCTGCGTGGCGTGTTCCCTCTGACCTAACTCTTCTTCTCCTCCTGTGTGGCGTGTTCCCTCTGACCTAACTCTTCTTTCTCCCTCCTAGCGTGTGCGTGTCCTCCTGACCTAACTCTTCTTCTCCTCCTGCGTGGCGTGTTCCCTCTGACCTAACTCTTCTTCTCCTCCTGTGTGGCGTGTTCCCTCTGACCTAACTCTTCTTCTCCTCCTGCGTGACGTGTTCCATCTGACCTAACTCTTCTTCTCCTCCTGCGTGGCGTGTTCCCTCTGACCTAACTCTTCTTCTCCTCCTGTGTGGCGTGTTCCCTCTGACCTAACTCTTCTTCTCCTCCTGTGTGGCGTGTGCAGGATGGCCGAGTGGCTGAAGAAGCAGACGGAGCGCGAGGCGGAGAAGGAGCAGCGCCGCCTGGAGCGGCTCCAGAGGAAGCTGGCCGAGCCGCGGCACCAGTTCACCGACACAGAGTACCAGAGGCAGTGCCACGACCTGTCAGAGCGCCTCGAGGACTCGGTCATCAAAGGTCAGGCTTCTCTCACCATACCGCCAGACTACTCTCACCATACCACCAGACTACTCTCACCATACCACCAGACTACTCTCACCATACCGCCAGACTACTCTCACCACACCGCCAGACTACTCTCACCATACCGCCAGACTACTCTCACCATACCGCCAGACTACTCTCACCATACCGCCACACTACCGCCAGACTACTCTCACCATACCGCCAGACTACTCTCACCATACCGCCAGACTACTCTCACCATACCGCCACACTACCGCCAGACTACTCTCACCATACCACCAGACTACTCTCACCATACCGCCACACTACCGCCAGACTACTCTCACCATACCGCCACACTACCGCCAGACTACTCTCACCATACCGCCAGACTACTCTCACCATACCGCCAGACTACTCTCACCATACCGCCAGACTACTCTCACCATACCGCCACACTACTCTCACCATACCGTCAGACTACTCTCACCATACCGCCAGACTACTCTCACCATACCACCAGACTACTCTCACCATACCGCCAGACTACTCTCACCATACCACCAGACTACTCTCACCATACCGCCAGACTACTCTCACCATACCGCCATACCACCAGACTACTCTCACCATACCGCCACACTACTCTCACCATACCACCAGACTACTCTCACCATACCGCCAACTACTCTCACCATACCGCCACACTACTCTCACCATACCACCAGACTACTCTCACCATACGCCAGACTACTCTCACCATACCACCAGACTACTCTCACCATACCGCAGACTACTCACCATACCCATACCACCAGACTACTCTCACCATACCGCCACACTACTCTCACCATACCGCCACATACTCACCATACGCCACTACTCTCACCATACCGCCACACTACTCTCACCATACGCCACACTACTCTCACCACACCGCCACTACTCTCACCATACCGCCACACTACTCTCACCATACCGCCACACTACTCTCACCATACCACCAGACTACTCTCACCATACCGCCACACTACTCTCACCATACCACCAGACTACTCTACCATACCACCACATCTCACCATACCACCAGACTACTCTCACCATACCGCCAGACTACTCTCACCATACCGCCAGACTACTCTCACCATACCGCCAGACTACTCTCACCATACCGCCACACTACTCTCACCATACCGCCAGACTACTCTCACCATACCGCCAGACTACTCTCACCATACCGCCAGACTACTCTCACCATACCGCCAGACTACTCTCACCATACCGCCAGACTACTCTCACCATACCGCCACACTACTCTCACCATACCGCCAGACTACTCTCACCATACCGCCAGACTACTCTCACCATACCGCCAGACTACTCTCACCATACCGCCAGACTACTCTCACCATACCGCCGCCAGACACTCTCACCATACCGCCAGACTACTCTCACCATACCGCAGACTACTCTCACCATACCGCCAGACTACTCTCCCCACTACGCCAGACTACTCTCCCCATACCGCCACACTACTCTCCATACCGCCAGACTACTCTCACCATACCGTAGACTACTCTCACCATACCGCCAGACTACTCTCACCATACCGCCAGACTACTCTCACCATACCGCCAGACTACTCTCACCATACCGCCAGACTACTCTCACCATACCGCCACACTACTCTCACCATACTGTCACCATACCACCAGACTACTCTCCCCATACCGCCAGACTACTCTCCCCATACCGCCAGACTACTCTCACCATACCGCAGACTACTCTCACCATACCGCCAGACTACTCTCCCCACCGCCCACTACTCTCACCATACCGCCCACTACTCTCACCATACGCCAGTACTCTCACCATACCGCCAGACTACTCTCACCATACGCCACACTACTCTCACCATACCGCCACACTACTCTCACCATAGACTACTCTCCCCATACCGCCAGACTACTCTCCCCATACCGCCAGACTACTCTCCCCATACCGCCAGACTACTCTCCCCATACCGCCAGACTACTCTCACCATACCGCCAGACTACTCTCACCATACCGCCAGACTACTCTCACCATACCGCCAGACTACTCTCACCATACCGCCACACTACTCTCACCATACTGTCACCATACCACCAGACTACTCTCCCCATACCGCCAGACTACTCTCCCCATACCGCCAGACTACTCTCCCCATACCGCCAGACTACTCTCACCATACCGCCAGACTACTCTCCCCATACCGCCAGACTACTCTCACCATACCGCCAGACTACTCTCCCCATACCGCCAGACTACTCTCACCATACCGCCAGACTACTCTCCCCATACCGCCAGACTACTCTCCCCATACCGCCACACTACTCTCACCATACCGCCACACTACTCTCACCATACCGCCAGACTACTCTCCCCATACCGCCACACTACTCTCACCATACCGCCAGACTACTCTCACCGCCAGACTACTCTCACCATACCGCCAGACTACTCTCACCATACTACCAGACTACTCTCACCGCCAGACTACTCTCACCATACCGCCAGACTACTCTCACCGCCAGACTACTCTCACCATACCGCCAGACTACTCTCACCGCCAGACTACTCTCACCATACCGCCAGACTACTGTGTCTCAGGTAGCTGTAAGGTGTCTCTGTGTGTCTCAGGTCTGCAGGCGTCCTCCAGCAGTCAGGTGAAGGTGGACGACATCTCGCCGTCAAAGAGACCGAGCCGCGATCACAGCGAGCAGCCGCAACCGAAGAAGAAGAAGAAGGCAGCCGCCGCAGCCGCCTGTTACTGGTCAGTGTCTGTTACTGGTAGGGTTGGGTACCGAAACTCGGTGCCAATAGGGAACCGGTGCCGACGTAAACGGTAGTAACGAGACCGAATAAGAACGAAAATTTCGGTGCCTCATTTCGGTGCTTGACTTTACACTACACCTGACAGCATGTAACGTTAGCCTACCTTTAGCTAGCAGCTGGATTAAACACCGGTAAAATGCTGACAGCTAACGTTAAACAGTGTAAAGTGTGACTGTATTTCACTGTGGAGGACTTCAACAGGATGTAACAGTCTGCTCTGCAGCGCAGCAGCTGTTGCCGTTGTCGCAATTCATAGATATACAGTAGTAGTACTAGTAGTACCATAGATATACAGTAGTAGTACTAGTAGTACTATGTTTATATGGTCGGAATGAAACAACACAGACGGTGCGTTCACTTGCAGCTGCAGTTGTCGGAATTAAACAACACAGACGGTGCGTTCACTTGCAGCTGCCGTTGTCGGAATTAAACAACACAGACGGTGCATTCACTTAAAACAGGTAGCCTCGTGGTGCATTCACAGTAATTGTAAAATACCCTTTTCCCATCTGGGGTTCAACAGCAATTTACTGGTGAAATAACTTATTGTTATTGTTATAGTTATTACATTATTATTAAATCTTTAATTTTGACCATGTCCTTAGCAATAAACAAGTCACTGACTGTTGTTTACTACCCTTATTTTTTTTCTTATTTTTTTTTTTTACTTTATTGAAAAGTACCGATTCAGGCACCGTTTAGGCACCGGAACCGTTTTAAAAGTATCGATTTAGCACCGGAATCGAAAAAAAACCAAACGATACCCAACCCTAGTTACTGGTCAGTGCCTGTTATGGTGTTGTTCCACCACATGGCACCTGCTCGCCTCGACTCTACTCGCCTTAGTGGTTTTTCCATTCTGATAAAAAGTCCTTGGTACCTGCTAACAGGAGACAGACAGACAGACAGACACGCGCACACACACACACGCAGACACAGACACCCAGACACACACACCCAGACAGAGAGAAAAGTAAACTTGCACCGTTCCCCTGTTCCATGGTTGTTATTGGCCGAGCCTTCCTCTTTAAGACAGGTGGTCATGTGAGAAGAGTACGGTTTGTTGGTATCAGATCGCTGCGTTAACGCCGGTTCTCACCGCTACCACTGTTTCAGACAGAATCCTACTGGTGCTACTGGTACTGATGGTGCTACTGGTACTGATGGTGCTACTGGTACTGATGGTGCTACTGGTACTGATGTTGATACTGGTACTGATGGTGATACTGCTGGTGCTACTGGTACTGATGGTGCTACTGGTACTGATGGTGCTACTGGTACTGATGGTGATACTGCTGGTGGTACTGGTACTGATGGTGATACTGGTACTGGTACTGATGGTGCTACTGGTACTGATGGTGCTACTGGTACTGATGGTGATACTGCTGGTGGTACTGGTACTGATGGTGCTACTGGTACTGATGGTGCTACTGGTACTGATGTTGATACTGGCACTGATGGTGATACTGATGGTGCTACTGGTACTGATGGTGCTACTGGTACTGATGTTGATACTGGTACTGATGGTGATACTGCTGGTGGTACTGGTACTGATGGTGCTACTGGTACTGATGTTGATACTGGTACTGATGGTGATACTGCTGGTGGTACTGGTACTGATGGTGCTACTGGTACTGATGGTGGTACTGATGGTGCTACTGGTCCTGTTGGTGATACTGCTGGTGGTACTGGTACTGATGGTGGTACTGATGGTGATACTGGTACTGACGATGATACTGGTACTGATGGTGATACTGGTGTTTCAGGCAGAATCCTACTGGTACTGATGGTGATACTGGTACTGATGGTGGTACTGGTACTGATGGTGATACTGGTACTGATGGTGATACTGGTACTGCGGTGATACTGATGGTGGTACTGGTACTGATGGTGGTACTGGTACTGATGGTGCTACTGGTACTGATGGTGCTACTGGTACTGATGTTGATACTGGTACTGATGGGGATACTGCTGGTGGTACTGGTACTGATGGTTCTACTGGTACTGGTACTGATGGTGCTACTGGTACTGATGGTGCTACTGGTACTGATGGTGCTACTGGTACTGATGGTGATACTGATGTTGATACTGGTACTGATGGTGGTACTGGTACTGGTGGTGATACTGGTATTTCAGGCAGAATCCTACTGGTACTGATGGTGCTACTGGTACTGATGGTGGTACTGATGGTGGTACTGGTACTGATGGTGGTCCTGATGGTGCTACTGGTCCTGATGGTGCTATTGGTACTGATGGTGGTACTGGTACTGACGGTGATACTGGTACTGACGGTGATACTGGTACTGATGGTGATACTGGTATTTCAGGCAGAATCCTACTGGTCCTGATGGTGGTACTGGTCCTGTTGGTGGTACTGGTCCTGATGGTGCTACTGGTACTGATGGTGCTACTGGTACTGATGGTGCTACTGGTACTGATGGTGGTCCTGATGGTGCTACTGGTCCTGATGGTGCTACTGGTACTGATGGTGGTCCTGATGGTGCTACTGGTCCTGATGGTGGTACTGGTACTGATGGTGGTACTGGTACTGATGGTGGTACTGGTCCTGATGGTGCTACTGGTACTGACGGTGATACTGGTACTGATGGTGATACTGGTATTTCAGGCAGAATCCTACTGGTCCTGATGGTGGTACTGGTCCTGTTGGTGGTACTGGTCCTGATGGTGCTACTGGTCCTGATGGTGCTACTGGTACTGATGGTGGTCCTGATGGTGCTACTGGTCCTGATGGTGCTACTGGTACTGATGGTGGTACTGGTACTGATGGTGGTACTGGTCCTGATGGTGATACTGGTCCTGATGGTGATACTGGGGTCTGTGTTGGGACATACTAATAAAGTTGGAGCTCTTTGGATGGGAACTACAGAAACAGAAGAAGGTGTATTGGTGTTACAGGACGGGCGTGGGCGACATGCTGAGCTCAGAGGAGGAGGAGGAAGAAGATGATGAAGAAGATTCCCCGTCCTCTTCCTCCAGCTGTGGAGCTGCTGCTGATGCTGTTACCATGACGACACGCACAGAGGAGGCGGAGCAGAGCAGCAGGTAGGGTCCAGCGCCTCAGCGCTCCACACTTCTTCTTCATTAGTCAATGTTTTACAGTTTAATATATAGTTCTTCCTCTCTCAGGCAGTAATCTGATTACATGTATACCAAGAATCTCTGCCGTAATGATGCAGTAATCTGATTACATTTATACCAAGAATCTCTGCCATAATGATGCAGTAATCTGATTACATGTATACCAAGAATCTCTGCCATAATGATGCAGTAATCTGATTACATGTATACCAAGAATCTCTGCCGTAATGATGCAGTAATCTGATTACATTACATGATGATGACTGAATGAAGACCTCCAGATCTTTGTATTTGATGAAATGGTTGTAATCTGATTATATGTTGCTGTGTTCCAGCTCGTCTGCTGCCTCTGAGACCTGCAGTCCATCCTCACAGACCTGCAGAGAGCCCAAAGCTCCGGAAACCTCTGGACCTGCAGAGACCTCTAGACCAGCAGAGACTTCCAGACCTGCAGAGGAGTCCGTCTGTTCATCTCCACAGCAGGTCAGTTTCTGTTCAGAACCACCAGAATATACAGACATAAACCTCTTGGTTTAGACCACATGTCTCTCACCATACCGCCAGACTACTCTCACCATACCGCCAGACTACTCCCACCATACCGCCACACTACTCTCACCATACTGTCACCATACCACCAGACTACTCTCCCCATACCGCCAGACTACTCTCCCCATACCGCCAGACTACTCTCCCCATACCGCCAGACTACTCTCACCATACCGCCAGACTACTCTCACCATACCGCCAGACTACTCTCCCCATACCGCCAGACTACTCTCCCCATACCGCCACACTACTCTCACCATACCGCCAGACTACTCTCACCATACCCCACACTACTCTACCATACCGCCACACTACTCACCATACCCACACTACTCTCACCATAACACAGACTACTCTCACCATACCACCAGACTACTCTCCACATCACCAGACTACTCTCACCATAACCCACACTACTCTCACCATACCGCACACTACCTCACCATACCGCCAGACTACTTCACCATACCACCAGACTACTCTCCCAAACCAGACTACTCACCATACCGCCATACTACCATACCACACCACCATACCCCACACTACCGCCAGACTACTCTCCCAATACCGCCACACTACTCTCACCATACCATCACACACTACTCTCACCATACCCACACACTACTCACCATACCGCCAGACTACTCTCACCATACAGCCACACTACTCTCACCATACCACAGACTACTTCCTCCATACCGCCAGACTACTCTCCCCATACCCCAGACTCACTCTCACCATACCACACACTCACCCCACCACACTGCCAGATCACATTCACCATACCGCCAGACTACTCCCACCATACCCACACTACTTCCTCACCATACCACCACACTACTCTCACCAACCAGACACCTCCCATACCGCCAGACTACTCTCACCATACCACACTACTCCTCACCATACCGCCAGGACTACTCTCACCATACCGGCCACACTACTTCACCATACCCACACTACTCTCACCATACTGTCACTCATACCACCAGACTACTCTCCCATACCGCAGACTACTTCCCCATACCGCAGACTACTTCTCACTATACCGCCATACCGCCAGACTACTCTCACCATACCGCCAGACTACTGTCCCCATACCGCCAGACTACTGTCCCCATACCGCCAGACTACTCTCCCCATACCGCCAGACTACTCTCCCCATACCGCCAGACTACTCTCCCATACCGCCAGACTACTTCCTCCCCCATACCGCACACTCACCCCCCATACCCACACTACTCTATACCGCCAGACTACTCTCCCATACCGCCAGACTACTCTCCCCATACCGCCAGACTACTCACCATACCACCACACTCACCACTATACCGCTAGACTACTCTCACCATACCGCCAGACTACTCTCACCATACCAGACTACTCTCCATACCGCACTACTCTCACCATACCGCCAGACTACTCTCACCATACCGCCACACTACTCTCACCATACCGCCACACTACCGCCAGACTACTCTCCCCATACCGCCACACTACTCTCACCATACCGCCACACTACTCTCACCATACCGCCACACTACTCTCACCATACCGCCAGACTACTCTCACCATACCGCCACACTACTCTCACCATACCACCAGACTACTCTCCCCATACCGCCAGACTACTCTCCCATAACCGCCAGACTACTCTCCCATACCCGCCACACTACTCTCACCATACCGCCAACTACTCTCACCATACCGCCAGACTACTCTCACCATACCGCCAGACTACTCTCACCATACTGTCACCATACCACCAGACTACTCTCCCCATACCGCCAGACTACTCTCCCCATACCGCCAGACTACTCTCCCCATACCGCCAGACTACTCTCACCATACCGCCAGACTACTCTCACCATACCGCCAGACTACTCTCACCATACCGCCAGACTACTCTCCCCATACCGCCACACTACTCAAACTCGAGGCCCGCTGGCCAAATCCGGACCCTCGCAGATTTTGATCCGGCCCGCATATCAATTGAGGTTCACAATACGTTTTGGCCCTCCTAGTTTTTGTTGCCTTATCTGACTCTTTTGTCGTGTTTTTTTTACGTTTTTCCCCGATGTTTTTGTGTCCCTTTTCTCTCTGATGGCTGAGTTACATGTTCTGGGGCTTTATGACGACCGAGCTGTGAGTGAGAAGACTATATGAGACATGCAGTAATACAATAAAATACTTTTTTTTTATTAAATAAAGCATGTCAAACTCTTCATGTCTGGTCCTTGGTGTGACTCTGGGAAGTTGAGTTTGACCCCCCTGGTTTAGACTTTTTCAACATATGTAGGAAAAAAAGCGACCGATTCTACTCTTGCTCAAAAAGCCAGAGTCTTTTAAGAACCACCGGTCACTTCTCAAAGTTTCCCCTTTCTTATTGTGTTCGTTGAAAGGCAGACCAAGAAATGAATACTCAGGATTCGTTCAGTTAAACTATAACAATCTTTAGTAAAATGATATTGCAACCAGATCTTTCATATGCATATGGATCAGCCACTCCTTCGAGACTTTCTCTCCCTAGCCACCAACAAAGTCTTTCCGGGTCTGACACCGGACCTTTTCTTTTATTCATCTTCAGGTTCCTCCTCTCGCCATTGCGTGTGGGCCGCCAATTGGTTGGATATCCCTCAGACTTTCTGTCTCCGAGAAGATAGAGAAGTTGCGCGCTAGAGATTGTCTGTTCCTTTAAGAGATTTCATTAGGTGCATTCTGTTCCAATTGTTTATTAAACAAATGAGGAGCACTCTTGCTCCACTAAATTTGAACCCGTCTTATCTTACACATGCCAGACAGGAGGAGACAGCGAGGCCATCCCAGGCTACAGCACATTCTTGTTCTGAACCCAATATATTTCTACACATACTATGGACCTTCTTCACAGCAGACATGTTGACTTGTCATATTAGGAAAAGCACAGCTGACATTAATAACCTTAACGATGGCTCAGTTCCATCAAGTGTCCCAGTGAGATATTTCAGTGAGTCAGCATGCACAATACCAGGACCTCTCCTAAGTGAATGCAGCCATCAGTAATAGCCGTCCAGTAATAACTGATGTGTGTTAGTGTCCAGTAATAACTGATGTGTGTTAGTGTCCAGTAATGACTAGATGTGTGTTAGTGTCCAATAATAACTGATGTGTGTTAGTGTCCAATAATAACTGGATGTGTGTTAGTGTCCAGTAATAACTAGATGTGTGTTAGTGTCCAGTAATAACTGATGTGTGTTAGTGTCCAGTAATAACTGATGTGTGTTAGTGTCCAGTAATAACTGATGTGTGTTAGTGTCCAGTAATAACTGATGTGTGTTAGTGTCCAGTAATAACTGATGTGTGTTAGTGTCCAGTAATAACTGATGTGTGTTAGTGTCCAGTAATGACTAGATGTGTGTTAGTGTCCAGTAATAACTGATGTGTGTTAGTGTCCAGTAATAACTGATGTGTGTTAGTGTCCAGTAATAACTGATGTGTGTTAGTGTCCAGTAATAACTGATGTGTGTTAGTGTCCAGTAATGACTAGATGTGTGTTTAGTGTCCAGTAAATGACGTATGTTTAGTGTCCAGTAATGACTAGATGTGTGTTAGTGTCCAGTAATGACTAGATGTGTGTTAGTGTCCAGTAATGACTAGATGTGTGTTAGTGTCCAGTAATAACTGATGTGTGTTAGTGTCCAGTAATAACTGATGTGTGTTAGTGTCCAGTAATGACTAGATGTGTGTTAGTGTCCAGTAATAACTGATGTGTGTTAGTGTCCAGTAATAACTGATGTGTGTTAGTGTCCAGTAATGACTAGATGTGTGTTAGTGTCCAGTAATAACTGATGTGTGTTAGTGTCCAGTAATGACTGATGTGTGTTAGTGTCCAGTAATGACTAGATGTGTGTTAGTGTCCAGTAATGACTAGATGTGTGTTAGTGTCCAGTAATAACTGATGTGTGTTAGTGTCCAGTAATAACTGATGTGTGTTAGTGTCCAGTAATGACTAGATGTGTGTTAGTGTCCAGTAATAACTAGATGTGTGTTAGTGTCCAGTAATAACTAGATGTGTGTTAGTGTCCAGTAATAACTAGATGTGTGTTAGTGTCCAGTAATAACTGATGGGTGTTAGTGTCCAGTAATAACTAGATGTGTGTTAGTGTCCAGTAATAACTAGATGTGTGTTAGTGTCCAGTAATAACTAGATGTGTGTTAGTGTCCAGTAATAACTAGATGTGTGTTAGTGTCCAGTAATAACTAGATGTGTGTTAGTGTCCAGTAATAACTAGATGTGTGTTAGTGTCCAGTAATAACTAGATGTGTGTTAGTGTCCAGTAATGACTAGATGTGTGTTAGTGTCCAGTAATGACTAGATGTGTGTTAGTGTCCAGTAATGACTAGATGTGTGTTAGTGTCCAGTAATGACTGATGTGTGTTTGCGTCCAGGGTGGCCCTGCTGTGGACGTGTCCTCTCTGTCCTCGGTGGAGCAGCTGGAGTCTCTGGGTCTCAGCGTCCTGAAGGAGGAACTCATGTCTCGTGGGTTAAAGTGCGGGGGAACGCTGACTGAGCGCGCCGCGCGCCTCTTCTCTGTCAGAGGACTGACTCCAGATCAGATCGACCCGGCCCTGCTCGCCAAAACCGCCAAGACCAACAGGAAGTGAACTCATGAACACGCTGAAGTCTTTGTTTCTCATCGGACCCTTTCTGGATTCTTCTCCCCCGCTGAGACAGTGCAGCGCGTGTCATATTTAGTCGACTGTAACTAAACATTATCAACAAATCAGGCTTTTAGCTGGTTTGTGAATTCGTCCAATTAGAAGGCAGCATTTTCCAAATATTGTTTGATATTTCTGTCTGTACGGGACTTCTGTTCCCAAAAGGTGAACTGTCAGATATCAAGTTTGATCTTTTTTATTAAAAATGTTTCTGAAGAATAAACAGCAGTTTGTGATGAATGTTTAGTTTCACTAACGATGTAAACCATGGAACTAGTTCTGCTAACGTCAAATAACGGAGAAACATGTAGATCAGTGTTCCCTAAAGACCACGATGCCTCCGAGACCTTCAGGTCCCTGTCCCAGAGGAGAGAAGACACTACAACATATTCATATTTAACACGCTGACATCACTAGGTTTGGGGATCGTTGGGAGTTTTCCCCCAAGGGGGTAAGTGAGCTCCTATGGCGCCAGTAGAGGAATTACCGTATAGTACAGGAGAAGCTCACAGGCAGTTTGGACTTCCATTATCTGTTTAGGTTTAATGACTAATGTTAACTAGCATGTTAGTGATCAGTAATTAGCCTGTGCCTATGTTATCTCCTTACATATACCTACACTCTCCGTCTCTGTAAGATTGGGAATGATTGAGATTTCTCTCGGCACAGCTACCAGAAGACTTCACACTTTCAGACAGGTTGCTCACGCCACATCTACGTCTTCAAGCTCAGTTGAGGCTGCCTCTGCAACTCAGCCAGCAACGGAAAGAGACTCTGATATCCTTCACTGGTCTCAGACCAGAGACACGGGGTCGGGCTGATATATATATATATATATATATATATATATATATATATATATATATATATATATCTATCTATCTATCATATCTATCTATATATATATATATATATATATATATACATATATCCATATAGATATCTATATAGACATATAGATACATATATATATATCCATATATCTATATACATCTATATATATCTATACATCCATCTATATCTATCTATCCATATCTATCCATCATATCCATATACATATTCATATAGATATATCCATATACATATACATAGATATACATAATACATACATATCCATATCCATATATCCATATACATCCATATCCATACACACTTTTTTTTTTTTTTTTTTTTTTTTTTTTATATGTATATATATATATATATTTTATATACATATACATAATGAGACATATGACACATGTGAGATAGAGAGAGAGACAGTGAGAGAGAGAGTTTTGTTTTTTGTGTGTGTGTGTTTTTGTTTTTTTATACAGGAAAGAGAGATAGAGAGAGAGACAGGTATATATAGAGAGAGAGAGAGAAACAAGAGAGAGAGAGTAGAGAGAGAGAGAGAGAGAGAGAGAGGTATAAAAAGTTAGAGATATATGCCGTTTAGAAGGAAAGTGAGAGTATATATATATATATATATGCAGCGAAAGGTTGAATATATGAATGAAGGAATTATATTTTGAATGATTTGAATATATGATAAATAAGGAAATGGAATATATGGAATGGAAATGAAGATTGAATGGAAGATGTGAATTATTGAAGGAAGGAGTGGATGTAAGGAAGGAAGAAGTGAATGTAGTGAATGGGAAGGCAGGAATATAGAATGGATTTTCTGGATGTATTGGTGGAGTTGAAAATATGTGAATGGATTTTGAATGTAGTGAAGGGAAGAATGAATATATTGAATGAATGACTGAATATTTGGATAGGCTGCGAATATACTGAATAAGTTGAAGATGGAATGGCGTCATTGTCTGCACCATCTTGTGTTTTCGTTGTGTTATCCTAGCAGAGTGTGACACTATGGCAAATCAGAGGAAATTAGATGTAGCCATTTTGAGCATGAAGGGAGTCGGATTGACACACTGGAAAGATGCGTATGCGGGCCAAAAGCACCTTGTGCGATAACTGTATCCAGTACCGTTCTACCAATGAAAAAGTTTATTCACTTTTCATCATGGAGAGCTTCATAAATGAAAGGAACCTCTTTGGTCAGGCAGGTCGCTGTGAGGCTCACTCAACCGCCTTTCATTCAATATATTCAGACTTTCCGTTTCCCGTATGTTCAGACTTTGTTATTATGTTCGGGCTTTTAGACAGTATGTTCAGACGTGCATTCAATATATTCAGGCCCTTTCATTCAATATATTCAGGCATTCATTCAATATGTCGACTTTCGTCCAATATATTTAATTCATTCAATATGTTGACTTTCATTGTATATTCGAATTTTCATTCAATATTCGAACTTTCGTCAACATATTCGAACTTTCATTCAATATATTCAGGCGTTCATTCGTATATTCGAATTTTCGTCAATATATTCAGGTTCATTCAGTATATTCGAACTTTCGTTCAATATATTCGGGAATAAGATTCATTCAATATGTTCAGGCTTCCATATATAATGAATTTCGTAACGGCATGTAATATGTGTATATGTGTGTATATATATATATGTAATATTGTGTATATATGTATATATATGGTAACAATGTATAATAACAACCAATATGTATGTGTGTATGTATTCCTCCTCTCTCCTCATGTTAGTAATGTATATGTGTGTGAATATTGTGTGTTGTGTGGAAATAATGTGTGTGTGTTAATGTCATGTATGTCTGCATGTAATATGTGCTGCATGTGTGTGTGTGTAATGTGTGTGTGTGTCATGCAATAATGTCTTTTTTGTGTGTGTGTGTGTTTTTTTTTTTTTTTGTGTGTCTTTTTGCATGTGTGTGTGTGTGTCTGCAATAATATGTGTCTTTTTTTGTGTGTGTGTGTGTGCTTGCATGTGTGTGTGTGCTGCATGTGTCTGCAGTAATAATGTGTGTGTGTGTGTGTGTGTGTGTGTGTGTGTAATAATAATAATGTGTGTGCATATGTGTGTGTATAATAATATCTGCACGTAATAATAATGTAATATGTGTAATAATAATAATACTGTAATAATGTAATATCTGCAATATGTAATATGTAATGTGTAATACTTTTTATGTAATGTATGTGTATAATGCACGTATGTGTGTGCATGTATGCATGTGTGCATGTGTGTGCATGTGTGTGCACGTATGTGCGTAATAATAATGCATGTGTGTGTGTGTGTGTGTAATGTAATAATAATAATGTATGTGTAATAATGCGTATGTGCAGTAATAATAATACTTTTTTTGTATGTGTATGTAATTAATAATATGTATGTGTGTAATGTGCATGTGTGTGTGTGCTGTGCATGTGTGTGTGTGTGTGCTTTTTGTGTGTGTCTGCAATAATAATAATGTAATGCAGTAATAATAATGCGTATTAATAATAATAATAATACGTATGTAATACGTATAATAATAATAATGCCATGTAATAATGTGTAATAATGCGTAATAATGTATTAATAATGCGTATATTAATAATAATGTCGTAATGTAATGCGGTATAATAATACTTAGCGTAATAATAATGCGTATATGTTTGCGTAATAATAATAATAGGTAATAATGCGCGTAATATAATATGCGTAGTGTAATAATGCGTAATAGTAATGCGCGTAATAATAATGCGCGTATGTAATCACGTAATAATGTGCGTAATAATAATGCGTAATATTAATGCGTAATGGTATGTGCTATTAATAATGCTGCGTAATATATATGCTATTATTAATGCTATAATTGTATTTGTATGTTATGGTATAATATGTAATAATATGTTAATAAAGGTGTTAGTAATGGTTAATATGTAATATATATGTAATAATGTATATGCATGTTATATAGTGTAATAATAATGTAATAGTATGTATGTGTGTGTATAATGTAAGTAATAATAGGTATTAATAATAATATATGTAATAATAATAATATCTTTCCACCACTCTCCTCTCTCCCTATATATATATATATATATATATACGCACAATATATATATATATATATACATATACCTATATATACATATATATATAACACATATATACACATATATATATATATACACATATATATATATAGTACACAGGGGAGAGAATATATATATATATATATATATATATATATATATATATATATATATACTGTCTCTGGTTTTTCTGTGTGTTATAGATCAGAGATACCAACCTACCAATCAGTGCTTTATATCCATCATGTTATAGATATATATATACTGTCAATGTTTTTTTTTTTTGATATCTGTGCTAAAAGGATACTTTTAAAACAGTGCTGGTGCCGAAAAAGATACTTTAAAAATGTTTTAAAAACACATATTACATACATACACAAACTCACATATCTTAGCAGAAAGTTGAAAAATTTTGTTTACTTCACACAAGAGCAGACATTTTCATTTCTTCTGTTGCCATGGGAACGTTATGAAGTGACGTAATTACGCGACGTGAACAGAAATTTTTCTGGAAAGACTTTGTGGACCAAACTGTAAATGAAGGCTATATGAGATATGTAACAATTACAGTCAAAGATATTTCACTTTTTTTGAGCATGTCGATAAACTGAACATGTCTGGCCCTGGATGTGATTCTCATTTCCTGTGTGGCCCTCTGGGAAGTTGAGTGTGAAACTACTGCACTGGAACAGATTCATATGTAACACGCTGACATCACTAGGCTTGGGGACCGTTTGGAGTATTTTCCGATACCGGTGCTAAAACAGTACTTTTAGTGCCTGAACCAATACTTTAAAAATAAAAGATAAAGCACAAAACGACAGTCGGCGACATTAAAGAACGGCTTGTTTATTGCTAAATTATTACATTATTTATTAATAATAACTTATAACAATTACTTATTTCACCAGTCAGACTGACCTCATTAAGTGACGGATGTATGACACGCCAAGGGTATTTTACAATAACTTTGAATGCACCACGAAGCTGGCGAGGCGAGTTTCAAGTGCACGCACCGTCTGTGTTGTTCTGACATTAGCAGCTGCAGACTGTTAGGTCTCGGTGTTGGAATCCTCTCCAGATAAATACTCACACCGTTTAACCGTTGGGTTTACTCCAGCAGCTAGCTAACGCTAGGCTAACGTTACCTGCTGCTGAGTGTACTGTTAACTAGCGTGACGTGCAGCGATGCTCCTGTTGCCTCTAACGTCTGTTTTGGAGCATCAGAGAGCAGCGCTGGCATTTCAGTAGCACCAAAATGAGCCACCGAAATCAGCGTTGCTATTCTGTCCGGTAGATAGCGGTTGCTAAGGCAACGGTGCCATATTAGGTCCCGGTACCCAACCCTAGATCTTTCTGTACCGGTTTTATCATAAAGAAATGACTCAGACTGATTAATCCTTTATCAAAATAGTTGGAGATTAATTTAATAGTGATCACATTTACATTTTACATACATCAGTCCTGTATAGCTTCCTGTTTGCAGCAGAGCATGCTGGGAAGTGTAGTTTTTAAAAGCCGGGGTCCCAGGAAGTGACCTGCGCAGCGTCGCGCTCCTCGTAACAGACGATGACATCACCGGGTCTGAAGTCCACGCCGCCGTCAGCTGACAGGCCGCAGTCCATCCCCGCCTTCACGGTCTGCACGTCGTCTCGGTGGTGCTTCAGGGCCGCCAGGGAACCTGCAGGGAACGTTAGAGCAACGTTAGAGCAACATTAGAGCAACATTAGAGCAATTCTAGAGCAACACTGCCAGACAACCTGTAGGCAACCCTAGAGCAACGCTAGAAGATTGTTAGAGCAACGTTAGAGAAACACTAGAGGAACATTAGAGCAATGATAGAGCAACGCTAGAGCAACGCTGCCAGAGAACCTGTAGGCAACCCTAGAAGATTGTTAGAGCAACGTTAGAGCAACTTCAGAGAAACGCTAGAGCAATGCTAGAGCAACACTGCCAGAGAACCTGCAGGGAAACGTTAGAGCAACGCTAGAAGATTGTTAGAGGAACGCTGCCAGGGAACCTGCAGGGAACGTTGGATCAATCATTAGAAGTAAGAAGGCTACAGCATGGATTCAAGGATTCAGTCATGTTGAGCTCAAAGCTCCATTAATGCAAGCTGTAGAGACCTCCATTTATATTAATTATATATATATATATATATATATATATATATATATATATATATATATATATATATATATATATATATATATCCTCCTAAGAGGAGAGGGTCCCCGTAGGACTAGTCCAGCAGCGAGGTGAACTCACCCTCCCAGACCGTGTCCCGGCCTCGGATCAGTCTGAACTGGAGACGGCGGTCCAGCTGACCTTTCTGGACCCGACAGCCGGCCACGGGAACCTTCTTCTTCCCCACGGAGACGTCAAACATGGCGAGCACGGTCGCTTCCCCTGGACGGGCACAGACACCCAGACTTAAGACTAACTTATTCACACACACACACACACACACACACACACACACACACACACACACACACACACACACACACACACACACACACACACACACACACACACACACACACACACACACACACACACACACACACACACACACACACTTCTAATAATAGGACAATGGTTTGGTGAAGGATGTACCGCTCACACCCTGGAACCCTGGGGGAGTTTTAACCTTCTTCATAATCATTAAATAGGTTTATATATAAAAACAACATGGACCATTGGTGCGTTGATCACATGTTGAGTTATGTAAGCGTTTCAAATGGCAGTCTTTGAGTTCTTCTACAGAGCTGGATTGTATTTAACATGTTTAACTTCTTTCACTATATTTATGACTATTTTTGACATATTATACTATGACTTTATTAGTTTTTAACATACTATAATATGACTTTTTTTTACAGTCGGTTCATTACACAGCAGTGGTAGAATGTAACTAAGTACATGTACTCCAGTACTGTCCTTCAGTCCAGTGGTCGGCCCTGCCCCCACTAGGCGCTGCAATTAATCTAAATGTAATCGTGATTATGATTTCGGCTCCCAATGATCACAAAAACAGAATAATGGAGAAAAACTATTATTTAGTTCATTATGTTTTGCAAGTAAACTTATTTTCTCTTGTGTTCTGAATGAAAAAAAAGTTTCAATAGGAAAAGTATTAATTATTATAAAATTATCATTATTACAATTTCACAGTTACGTGTTTTTTAAGTTTAATAATTGCAACATCTTGCCAGAAGTCAACGAGTAATCGTGTTAAATTATCGTGATTTCAATATTTACTGAAATAATTGTGATTATATTGTTTTCCATATTCGAGCAGCCCTAGCCCCCACTGCTAAAACAACTCTTAAACCACAGGTGTCAAACTCGAGGCCCGCGGGCCAAATTATGATCCGGCTCGCATATCAATACATTTTGGCCCTCCTAGTTTTTGACATCTTTTTCCGATGTTGTTGTCACTTTTGCTGAACTTTTTGTCACTTTTTCCGACGTTTTTCTGCTTTTTTCCTACGATGGCTAAGGATCTTTCTCCTGACGTCTTCAGGACTTTAAGTCGACCAAACTGTGAGTGACACTATATGACACATGCAATAATACAGTCAAAGATATTTGACTGTTTTGATTTAATAAAGTAAACATGTCTGGCCCTTGATGGGATTCTTATTTTCCGGTGTGGCCCCCTCAGTGAAGTGGTGTTTGACCCCCCTGTCTTGAAGGAGACCCTGTTCTTCCACACACAGTTCCTCACCGACGATGTTCTCGTGGAGCAGCGGCGGCAGCTTGCTGCTCAGCTCGGCCTTCAGCTCGTCCACCAGCTTATAGATGATGCTGTGCAGTCGCAGCGGGACGCCGTGGCGCGCCGCCAGCTGCTGGATCGGCCGGCTGGCCGCCACGTTGAAGCCGTAGATGGAACCTGAGGGGAAGGAAGAAGGCTCGGGGTCAGGGAGACTTCCTGCTGGGGTAGAGGCTCTGGTGTCAGGCTGCAGGAACGGGAGGCACCTCAGTGACGGCCTCCTCCTCACATTCACTATCTTCTGCCTTAAAAAAGGTAGCCTAGAAATCTAGACCAGCCACTCTAGTAGCAGCTAATTTATTTTGGGGGTCTAGGCACTCTCCGTTGGCCTGCCAGCTGGAAAAACCAAACTCTAGCCAGGTCAATCACATTGTGTACAGAGTCGGTGGGCGGGGCTTATGGCTGATGAACAGCGGTCTTCTGAAGACTTGGAGTTCAGCTTTTCTTTGAGAAAAGAACAAAGAACGGCTCTGAAGTCATTCTTAAAAAAGGAAGATGTGTTCAGAGTTTAAAGTTTAATCTATCAGCTAGCATTGCTCTGATTGGTTGGAGCGCTATCCTATTGGTGCAGAGAGAATTTGAAAGACAACCGTTTATCCCGCCCCTCAGATTGAGCCCTGCCAATGGTGAGTTCCCAGACCCAACATCTGGATGTGGGGCTGGCTGGTCAGGCTATTAAATAGCTCCACTGTGGAGGAATTTCTCCCGTCTAGCGGTGAAATTGTATTTTGCATTCAAACGAATAGGTCTCTCTAGCGCCTGTTGCAGCTACGGTAGCCGTGATGTACCAAGAAGCTATAACAACACGTCTTCCAATTTTGGCGACGAGGATTCCTTCTCCTGTGGCTCGGCATCAGTCTGATCCTCCATTATGAACTAAAGGGCAGTGACCAGCACCTCTCACTGATCTCCTTCTCTGTCTCAGCTGGTTTCAGTCACAGGACGCTGGCTCTGAACCAACACGAGGTGTGGATTGGCTAGACAGCTAGGCTAGTGCTCTATGTCCCTCTCAGTCATTAGAGACAGCTAGGCTAGAGCTCTATGTCCCTCTCAGCCATTAGAGACAGCTAGGCTAGTGCTCTATGTCCCTCTCAGTCATTAGAGACAGCGAGGCTAGAGCTCTATGTCCCTCTCAGTCATTAGAGACAGCGAGGCTAGAGCTCTATGTCCCTCTCAGCCATTAGAGACAGCTAGGCTAGAGCTCTATGTCCCTCTCAGTCATTAGAGACAGCTAGACTAGTGCTCTATGTCCCTCTCAGCCATTAGAGACAGCTAGACTAGTGCTCTATGTCCCTCTCAGTCATTAGAGACAGCGAGGCTAGAGCTCTATGTCCCTCTCAGTCATTAGAGACAGCTAGGCTAGTGCTCTATGTCCCTCTCAGTCATTAGAGACAGCTAGGCTAGAGCTCTATGTCCCTCTCAGTCATTAGAGACAGCTAGGCTAGTGCTCTATGTCCCTCTCAGCCATTAGAGACAGCTAGACTAGTGCTCTATGTCCCTCTCAGCCATTAGAGACAGCTAGACTAGTGCTCTATGTCCCTCTCAGCCATAAGAGACAGCTAGGCTAGTGCTCTATGTCCCTCTCAGTCATTAGAGACAGCTAGGCTAGTGCTCTATGTCCCTCTCAGTCATTAGAGACAGCTAGGCTAGTGCTCTATGTCCCTCTCAGCCATTAGAGACAGCTAGACTAGTGCTCTATGTCCCTCTCAGCCATAAGAGACAGCTAGGCTAGTGCTCTATGTCCCTCTCAGCCATTAGAGACAGCTAGACTAGTGCTCTATGTCCCTCTCAGCCATAAGAGACAGCTAGGCTAGAGCTCTATGTCCCTCTCAGTCATTAGAGACAGCTAGACTAGTGCTCTATGTCCCTCTCAGCCATTAGAGACAGCTAGACTAGTGCTCTATGTCCCTCTCAGTCATTAGAGACAGCTAGGCTAGAGCTCTATGTCCCTCTCAGTCATTAGAGACAGCTAGACTAGTGCTCTATGTCCCTCTCAGCCATAAGAGACAGCTAGACTAGAGCTCTATGTCCCTCTCAGTCATTAGAGACAGCTAGGCTAGTGCTCTATGTCCCTCTCAGCCATTAGAGACAGCTAGACTAGTGCTCTATGTCCCTCTCAGCCATAAGAGACAGCTAGGCTAGAGCTCTATGTCCCTCTCAGTCATTAGAGACAGCTAGCTAGTGCTCTATGTCCCTCTCAGCCATTAGAGACAGCTAGACTAGTGCTCTATGTCCCTCTCAGTCATTAGAGACAGCGAGGTGGCTCTATGTCCCTCTCAGTCATTAGAGACAGCTAGGCTGTGCTCTATGTCCCTCTCAGTCATTAGAGACAGCGAGGCTAGAGCTCTATGTCCCTCTCAGTCATTAGAGACAGCTAGGCTAGTGCTCTATGTCCCTCTCAGCCATTAGAGACAGCTAGACTAGTGCTCTATGTCCCTCTCAGCCATTAGAGACAGCTAGACTAGTGCTCTATGTCCTCTCAGCCATAAGGACAGCTAGGCTAGTGCCTATTCCTCTCAGTATTAGAGACAGCTAGGCTAGTGCTCTATGTCCTCTCGTCATTAGAGACAGCTAGGCTAGTGCTCTATGTCCCTCTCAGCCATTAGAGACAGCTAGACTAGTGCTCTATGTCCCTCTCAGCCATAAGAGACAGCTAGGCTAGTGCTCTATGTCCCTCTCAGCCATTAGAGACAGCTAGTCTAGAGCTCTATGTCCCTCTCAGCCATTAGAGACAGCTAGACTAGAGCTCTATGTCCCTCTCAGCCATTAGAGACAGCTAGACTAGAGCTCTATGTCCCTCTCAGCCATTAGAGACAGCTAGACTAGTGCTCTATGTCCCTCTCAGCCATTAGAGACAGCTAGGCTAGTGCTCTATGTCCCTCTCAGCCATTAGAGACAGCTAGGCTAGTGCTCTATGTCCCTCTCAGAGATCCTCTCAGAGATCTCAATCCAGATAAGAAATTCTTCTCTTATGGAGGAGAAGTCAGATCATTGGCAGAGGTCATTTTACACCAATGAGGACATATTTATGAATGAAGACACTGATTTTAGCTGATAAAATACTTCAAACACTACACAGTGGACCTTTAAATATCCTCAAGTGACACAAAGGAACGCATGTTAAACTCATGACAATGTTCATTTAGTTCAGACAATACAATACACAATCCACCAGTCATGTTTATGTACTCCACGATAACCTCTGATGTGTAGTAACGGATACCCCCTATCACTGTAATAGAGATGCACCAATTACAACTTTCTAGGCCGATTCCGATTTCTGATTTTCTTTGAGTTAGGCCGGCCGTTACAATTTAATTTTTTCTAACCACTTTACAGCACACACACATTTATTTTCTATCTTTTCTCTAATAGAACATGTGTTGACCAGATAATGGATCACCATAAAACAGAACTAAATGAATGACTCCTGGTGTGGGACATTCACACACATCTAAAGAGCAACGTTAGAACCATTTCCTTCTTCTCATGTCTAATATCCCACTAAAGAGAAATGTGATTCTGGTTCTTGGTGTGGTCCCTCCACGCCCTGCTGTCTCCTCGCAGGTGTTCATATTGTAAACTTGTTATCTTCTGCTCACACGCTGAAGAATGTCCAACCAGCTGACATGTTGCAGGTTAACTCACCAGGTTCCTACATGTGGGAGAATAGCGCCGACACGCTTCACACCGCGAGCGGCTACGCACCACACACGGCGGAGAAGTTGAGAGAAAGGAAAGAGAGACCGAGCTGTGGCGTCCTTGAGAACTGTAACTCTATAACTTCTGTTGTCAGTTAATTGTAGCGTTGACCGGCAGGAAATCGCCATATGTCAGACTGACCTGCCGCTCGCCGGTCATGGCCGAGCACCGGAAAACCGGCCAATCACGGTCACCGGCCGCTCTATCGGTGCATCTCTAACTGTAATACATATCTAACAAACTCAACTCTATCAGACTTAACACCAGAATGGTCCTAGATGTAAGGTCTAAGTGTGGAGGACCAGGACCAGAAATGGTCCTAGATGTAAGGTCTAAGCATGGGGGGCAGGAGGGTCACCTGAGAAGGTTTGGGCCATGATGACGTCGTTCTCGGAGATGTCTCCGATGCCGAAGTGCAGCAGCTCCAGCTCACACTGCTGCTGGGCGTCGTACGAGTCCAGCAGGTTGAGGATGGCCTCCACCGAGCCGTCCACGTCTCCTACACACACAGGGCAGAGGTCAGAGGTCATAGGGCAGAGGTCACACACAGAGGGCAGAGGTCACATGTCAGAGGTTAGAGGTCACAGGACAGAGGTCAGAGGTCACAGAGCAGAGGTCAGCCACAGAACTTCAACCTCTGCTTTTACTGATAACTAAAGTCTAAATAAATACAAATAAAATAAATGTGTGTGTGTGTGTGTCTGTCTGTGTCTCTTTGTCTGTCTGTCTGTCTGTGTGTGTACCTTTGATGATGAGGGGCAGGCTCCGCCCCTCTCTCTGCGTCTTCTCGCTGGGCCTGACAGCGAACTGTTTCCTGTTTTCCCGGTAGAGCGCTGCCTTCCTCTGCCTCCAGCTCAGGTGCGTGAGCCCCTCCCTCTGCTTCCTGTACTGGTCCAGGTGCAGCTGCTGCTTCAGCTCGATGGCGTCCTGCTCCTCCGTTAGCTTCTGCTGCTCCTCGGCGTAGCTCCTCCACTCCACTGCCTCCCGCGCTCGCTGCTGCAATCACAGAAAGACACTAAAATGTTTTAAAAAGGGTAACGAGGGCGTGACTGTAGAGCCGGTTACACACCGACCAGACGGCCGACCGTCGGCAGTAGAGCCAGTCGGACTGATCAGTCAAAAAGTTCCTCAGAACACACCGAAGAAACGAGACGTAATACGTCTCCATAGCAGCAGGCGGCGCTAATCTGTGTTGTCGCCCAGAAATGAAAACCGGCAGCTGATTGGACGAAAGCATCACATGGGTCTGGCTGCTCTCTGACCATCATGGCGGCTCGTTGAGAATCTGATCTCATATCGGACTAAAATAGTTCACAGACAACATTTGAAGAGAGAAATATTTCTTTCTTTCTTTCTTTCTTTCTTTCTTTCTTTCTTTCTTTCTTTCTTTCTTTCACTAAATATATGTGTGTGTGTGTGTGTGTGTGTGTGTGTGTGTGTGTGTGTGTGTGTGTGTGTGTGTGTGTGTGTGTGTAGTTGCTGAATCTGTCTTCATTGCAGATCAACAAAGGTCAGTTTAAAAGATTTTCATCAGATTTTGAGAGACTGTAGTCACCTCATTCTGCTCGTCATTTCCTGGTGAGTCCTGACTGCCCCCCCCCCTCCGACTGAACATGTCAGGTCGGCCCAAATGAACGCCGACAGCCCCCCAGACGGACGACGGCACGGGACACACCGAACAGACTCGAGTCACCGACCTCACCAGACTGTCAGATGGCCGATTATCGGGTTAGTGTGTCAGCGCCATAAAAGCAGTTACATCGGCCGTCTGACAGTCTGGCTTTGAATTTCCGGAGAAGCCAGACCCACGTGACGCGTTCGTCCAATCAGCTGCTGGTTTTCCTTTTTTGGGGCGACAACACAGATTAGTGCCGCCTGCTGTCATGGAGACATATTAGGTCTCGTCTCTTCGGTGTGTTCTGAGGAACTTTCTGGACCGACTCGGGGAGACTGATCAGTCCCACTGGCTCTACTGCCGACGGTCGGCCGTCTGGTTGGTGTGTAGAGGTGTTGAAATTAATCAAATAATGGATGCATTGAATCGTGGACGTGGACGATGCTGCATTGATAATCAGCTGGCTCATAATCTATTATTTCTGTTTATAATGTAATGTGGCCTAACATCATTTCTGTTTACATATTCTGGTATGTTAACACATTCAGGAGGTGCCATGTGCTCAGTGCTGTATAGTTTTATGTATCCAAGTTATTTAGTATTAGAGCACTGCAGAATGTTTGGTTTTTGAAGCTTGAAAAGCTATGAATTAAATCTCCTACATGGCTTTAATAGAAACATGGATTTGACGCATCGAGATATCAAATCGAATTGCTGACATGATAATCGTAATCAAATCGGGAGATCAGTGAAGATTCACACCTCTAGTAAAAAGTGACCAAAAACATGGTAAAAAGTGACCAAAAAAGTGACCAAAGACATGGTAAAAAAGTGACCAAAAACATGGTAAAAAGTGACCAAAAAGTGACCAAAAACATGGTAAAAAGTGACCAAAAACATTGTAAAAAGGGACCAAAATCTGGTAAAAAGTGACCAAAAACATGGTAAAGTGTGACCAAGAAAGTGACCAAAGACATGGTAAAAAAAGTGACCAAAAACATGGTAAAAAGTGACCAAAAATATGGTCAAAAGTGACCAAAAACATGGTAAAAAGTGACCAAAAACATGGTAAAAAGTGACCAAAAAAGTGACCAAAAACATGGTAAAGTGTGACCAAAAAAGTGACCAAAGACATGGTAAAAAAAGTGACCAAAAATATGGTCAAAAGTGACCAAAAACATGGTAAAAAGTGATCAAAAACATGGTAAAAAGTGACCAAAAAAGTGACCAAAGACATGGTAAAAAAGTGACCAAAAACATAGTAAAAAGTGACCAAAAAAGTGACCAAAGACATGGTAAAAAAGTGACCAAAAACATGGTAAAAAGTGACCAAAAGTGACCAAAAACATGGAAAAAAGTGAACAAAAACATTGTAAAAAGGGACCAAAACCTGGTAAAAGTGACCAAAAACATGGTAAAGTGTGACCAAAAAAGTGACCAAAGACATGGTAAAAAAAGTGACCAAAAATATGGTCAAAAGTGACCAAAAACATGGTAAAAAGTGACCAAAAACATGGTAAAAAGTGACCAAAAAAGTGACCAAAGACATGGTAAAAAAGTGACCAAAAACATAGTAAAAAGTGACCAAAAAAGTGACCAAAGACATGGTAAAAAAGTGACCAAAAACCTGGTAAAAAGTGACCAAAAAAGTGACCAGACATGGTAAAAAAGTGACCAAAAACATGGTAAAAGTGACAAAAAGTGACCAAAAACATGGTAAAAGTGACCAAAAACATTGTAAAAAGGGACCAAAAACATGGTAAAAAAGTGACCAAAAACATGGTAAAGTGTGACCAAAAAAGTGACCAAAGACATGGTAAAAAAAGTGACCAAAAACATGGTCAAAAGTGACCAAAAACATGGTAAAAAAGTGACCAAAAACATGGTAAAAAAGTGACCAAAAACATGGTAAAAAGTGACCAAAAACATGGTAAAAACTGACCAAAAAGTGACCAAAAACATGGTAAAAAGTGACCAAAACCTGGTAAACAGTGACCAAAAAAGTGACCAAAGACATGGTAAAAAAGTGACCAACAACATTGTAAAAAGTGACCAAAAACATGGTAAAAAGTGACCAAAAAAGTGACCAAAAACATGGTAAAAAAGTGACCAAAAACATGGTAAAAAGTGACCAAAAAAGTGACCAAAAACATGGTGAAAAGTGACCAAAAAAGTGACCGAAGACATGGTAAAAAAGTGACCCAAAAAGTGACCAAAAATATGGTCAAAAGTGACCAAAAACATGGTAACAAGTGACCAAAAAAAGTGACCAAAAACATGGTAAAAAGTGACCAAAAACATGGTAAAAAGTGACCAAAAACATAGTAAAAAGTGTCTATTGGTGTGTAACCGCCTTAACACCTGCAGGGATCAGAGGTCAAAGGTCAGGGGTCAGCTGAGCGGCGTGCTGTTACCTCCGACTCCACCTCCAGGAAGACGTCCCCAGCCGACGGCAGCTCCTTCCAGCCGACCACCTCCACCGCGGCGCTTGGCCCGGCCTCGGCCACCGTGCGCCCGTTCTCATCAAACAGGAAACGCACTTTAGCCCAGCTCCTCCCCGCCACCAGCACACAGCCTCGCTTCAGGGTCCCCCGCTGGACAATCGCCGTTGTTACCGGACTGAAGAGAGTCAGAGACACAGAGTCAGAGAGAGAGAGACACAGAGACAGAGTCAGAGAGTCAGAGACACAGAGTCAGAGAGAGAGACAGAGAGAGAGACACAGAGTCAGAGACACAGAGACAGTCACAGAGTCCGAGACAGAGTCAGAGACACAGTTAGAGACACAGAGAGAGACACACAGAGTCAGAGACACAGAGTTAGAGAAACAGAGAGAGACAGAGTCAGAGACACAGAGTTAGAGACACAGTCAGAGAGAGAGACACAGAGTCAGAGACACAGAGTCAGAGACAGAGTCAGAGAGAGAGACACAGAGTCAGAGACACAGAGACAGAGACACAGAGTTAGAGACACAGACACACAGAGTGAGAGACACAGAGTCAGAGACAGTCAGAGAGACAGAGACACAGAGTTAGAGACACAGAGACAGAGACACAGAGTCAGAGACAGAGTTGGAGACACAGAGACACAGAGTCAGAGACACAGAGTCAGAGACACAGAGTCAGAGTCAGAGACACAGACCGAGTTAGAGACAGAGACACAGAGTCAGAGACAGAGTTAGAGACACAGAGTCAGAGAGACACAGAGTGAGAGACAGAGTTAGAGACACAGAGTCAGAGAGACACAGAGTCAGAGACACAGAGTCAGAGACACAGAGTCAGAGACACAGACCGAGTTAGAGACAGAGACACAGAGTTAGAGACACAGACACAGAGTCAGAGACAGAGTTAGAGACACAGAGTCAGAGAGACACAGAGTCAGAGACAGAGTTAGAGACACAGAGTCAGAGACACAGACAGAGTTAGAGACAGAGAGTCAGAGACACAGACCGAGAGTTAGAGACAGAGACAGAGTCAGAGACACAGACCGAGTTAGAGACAGAGACAGAGTCAGAGACACAGGGACAGAGACACAGAGTCAGAGACACAGACAGAGTTAGAGACAGAGACAGAGTCAGAGTCAGACAGAGTCAGAGACACAGACCGAGAGTTAGAGACAGAGACACAGAGTCAGAGACACAGACAGAGTTAGAGACAGAGACACAGAGTCAGAGACACAGACAGAGTTAGAGACAGAGACAGAGTCAGAGACACAGGGACAGAGACACAGAGTCAGAGACACAGACAGAGTTAGAGACAGAGACAGAGTCAGAGAGTCAGAGACACAGACAGAGTTATAGACAGAGACAGAGTCAGAGACACAGGGACAGAGACACAGAGTCATAGACACAGACAGAGTTAGAGACAGAGACAGAGTCAGAGAGTCAGAGAGACAGACAGAGTCAGAGACACAGACAGAGTTAGAGACAGAGACAGAGTCAGAGACACAGGGACAGAGACACAGAGTCAGAGACACAGACAGAGTTAGAGACAGAGACAGAGTCAGAGACACAGACCGAGTTAGAGACAGAGACAGAGTCAGAGACACAGACAGAGTTAGAGACACAGAGACACAGAGTCAGAGACACAGACCGAGTCAGAGACACAGAGTCAGTGTGTAGTGTGTGTAGTGTGTACTGTGTGTAGTGTGTGTAGTGTTGTATGAAGTCAGTTGGGACTACTACTTCCTAACATTAGGCCTTGCTCAGATCTGCTGTGCAAAGCATTGTGGGTCAGAACGGAACGAAAACAAGTCGGAATATTTTGTGAAAACGTTTGAAATATTTTGAGAAAAAAGTTGAAAAATTATGAGAAAAACAAGTTGGAAAATAAACAATGTTTTGAATACTTTGAGTGGAAACAAGTCTGAATATTTGTTAATTTATTTAATAATAATTTTCAGAGTTTTTGGGAGATTATGAGAAAGTGGAACTATGTGAAGAAACCAAAGTGAACTGTGGGTTACCCTTTCCCTCGGTTATATATAATATTTTGGGAGATTATGAGAACAAAGAGGAACTATTTAAAGTGAACTGTGCGTTACCCTTTCCCTCTGTCGGTGCGGCTCTCGATGATGAGCCCCTCCACTGCGCCGCTCGGCTCAGCCTTCAGCTCCAGGACCTCGGCCAGCGCCACCGTGGCCTCGGCCAGCGCCAGCAGGTTGTCGCCCTGGCAACAACAACAACACAATGATGTCATCACCTCACAGAATGAAAGGCCTTTCTTCCTCTCTGACTGAGTATATGGAATCTGGGGGACAGACTAGACCAGGACTTTAACCCATCATAGACAGCAGTCAGCTTTCAGCATTCACACGCAGCTTTCACCCATCATAGACAGCAGTCAGCTTTCAGCATTCACACGCAGCTTTCACCCATCATAGACAGCAGTCAGCTTTCAGCATTCACACGCAGCTTTCACCCATCATAGACAGCAGTCAGCTTTCAGCATTCACACGCAGCTTTCACCCATCATAGACAGCAGTCAGCTTTCACTTTGACGTTCATTTATAAACACGGTGATCTGTGATTGAACTGAGAATCCACTTATTCAGGGAATCACAGATTATTATTATTATTATTATTATTAACACAGTTTATTATTATTAACACAGATTATTATTAACACAGATTATTATTATTAACACAGATTATTATTATTATTATTAACAGATTATTATTAACAGATTATTATTAACACTGATTATTATTATTAACACAGATTATTATTAACACAGATGATTATTATTAACACAGATGATTATTATTATTATTAACAAAGATTATTATTAACACAGATTATTATTATTAACACTGATTATTATTATTAACAGATTATTATTATTATTATTATTATTATAATTATTAACACAGATTATTATTATTATTATTATTAACAAAGATTATTATTAACACAGATTATTATTATTAACACAGATTATTATTAACACTGATTATTATTAACACAGATTATTATTATTAACAGAGTATTACTAATCATTATTAACAGATTATTATTAACACTGTACTGATTATTATTAACACAGATTATTATTAACAGATTATTATTAACACAGATTATTATTAACACAGATTATTATTATTAACACTGATTATTATTATTAACACTGATTATTATTAACAGATTATTATTATTATTACACAGATTATTATTATTAACACTGATTATTATTATTAACACAGATTATTATTAACAGATTATTATTATTATTACACAGATTATTATTATTAACACTGATTATTATTAACACAGATTATTATTATTATTACACAGATTATTATTATTAACACTGATTATTATTATTATTATTAACACTGATTATTATTAACACTGATTATTATTATTAACACTGATTATTATTAACACTGATTATAATTATTAACACTGATTATTATTGACTGATTATTATTAACACTGATTATTATTAACATTATTCAACTTGAGAGCAGAGACGTGGATGGCCTGGACGTCTCCTCCGAACTCTCTCTCTGTCTGTCTGTCTGTCTGTCTGTCTGTCTGTCTGCGTGTTAATTCACCTTGAGAGCAGAGACGTGGATGGCCTGGACGTCGCCTCCAAACTCCTCACAGACGACGTCGTGCGCCAGCAGTTCCTGTTTGACTCTCTGAGGGTCGGCCTGAGGCTTATCGCACTTATTCACCGCCACGATCATCGGCACTGGAGACAGGGGACAAGACACAGGACAATGTCTCACCGAGACAGCCCAAACACAGAGGACAATGTCTATGTCTGTCTCTACGTCTCACCGAGACAGGGGACAAGACAGAGGACAATGTCTATGTCTGTCTCTACGTCTCACTGAGACAGGGGACAAGACAGAGGACAATGGCCCTCATTTATCAACCTAACGTAGAAACCAGCGCAGATATGAGCGCAGAAATCATCTTACGACAGGCTTCACGTGTGATTCATCAAAAGTTCGTATCACACCAATCCGAGCGTAAGAACGGTCGTACATTGATAAATGCGGCGGCTGGAAACGATCGTCATTTAAATATCACGCCCCAATATATTCTGGGTTTGGAGGCCTCGCCCCTACAATTCACGACATGGCGAGACGTAATCCGGCTGAGAAGCGGCACTTCTCAGAGGTGGAGACTGAAACCCTGATATCTCCGGTTCATTTGCACTAACGTGTGACTATTTGGCAGCCTGAACACTGGTATTAAAGGCTGGAGAAAGAATGAGATCACTGATGCTGTCAACAGTGTTGCCGTAGTAAATCAGACTCCAGCTGAAGTAGTCCTAATAGTAATATACAGGCTTATACTGCAATCTCTTAGGCCTACATGTAGGTGTACCTATATTTAAATAAACACATGGTAGCGGAGTTTATGCAGTGTCTTTTATTTTATTCGTGTTGTTTTTTCATGAGTCGAAAGGCAACAGCTGACGGAGAGCGCTTGTCCTCCTCCCTCAGGGATCCTCCCTGGGGCTGTTCTGGACACTGCTCTAGGGGCATCGGCTCATCTGGCTCCATCGCTACATTTATGGCACCGTGTCTTCCTGTGCGATGTTGTACAGACCCCCAGGCTAAAACACTGTTGCAGACCGGCGCATAGAGGTCTTCTTTTAGTCTGTCAGTGCGTTTTGTGGTGTTAGGAATTGTTTTTCTGCGCATTTCCGCACTAAGTCAAAACGTGCGTCCATGTACACCACCTCCTGAGCTGCGTAGGAGTTGAGCGTGCCGTACGCCAACGTCCATATTGATGAATCTCAAAGTCACCGTGGTTTTGGGTGTACGCACTTTTGATAAATGAGGGTCAATGTCTCTACGTCTCACTGCAACAGCCCAAACACAGAGGACAGTCTCTCTCAGTGTTGCTCTCTGTGTGTGTTGCTCTGTGTGTGTGTGTGTGTGTGTGTGTGTCTGTGGTACCATTAGCTCTCTTGGCGTGCTGTATAGACTCCACCGTCTGGTTCATGACGCCGTCGTCGGCCGCCACCACCAGCACCACGATGTCCGTGGCGTTGGCTCCGCGGGCTCTCATGGAGGAGAAGGCGGCGTGGCCCGGGGTGTCCAGGAAGGTGATCCTCTCGCCTGAAGGCAGCTGCACTGGGACACACACACACACACACACACACACACACACACACACACACACACACACACACACACACACACACACACACACACACACACACACACACACACACACACACACACACACACACACACACACACACACACACACACACACACACACACGATGTGATGTGGCTGTAAGCAGTCCAACAGAGTGCTGCCGAGGGACTGAACAGAACACTCCAGATTATATTGTTATGATTTATTCCTCCACACGTTAAGTACAACTAGTACTGCAGTTACCAAATGTAAAGGTACTTTTAGAGATGCACCGATAGACCGGCCGGTCACCGGAATATGCCGGTTTTCACATGCTCTTTTTTAAAAATATTAATAAAGAATAATTACCGAGTAAGACTCCGATGATATTATTAATAATTACAGAGGAAGGCTCTGATGATATTAATATTAATATGAATAATTACCGAGGAAGGCTCTGATGATATATTATTAATAATTACCGAGGAAGACTCTGATGATATATTAATATTAATAATTACCAAGGAAGGCTCCGATGATATATTAATATTAATAATTACCAAGGAAGGCTCCGATGATATCGTATATTAATAATAATATTAATAATTACCGAGGAAGACTCTGATGATATATTAACATTAATAATTACCGAGGAAGACTCTGATGATATATTAATATTAATAATTACCAAGGAAGGCTCTGATGATATCTATATTAATAATTACCGAGGAAGGCTCCGATGATATCGTATATTAATAATAATATTAATAATTACCGAGGAAGACTCTGATGATATATTAATATTAATAATTACCGAGGAAGGCTCCGATGTGCTGCGTGATGCCTCCGGCCTCCGTGGAGACGATCTGACTCTTCCTCAGGCTGTCCAGCAGCGTGGTCTTCCCGTGGTCCACGTGGCCCATGATGGTGACCACGGGGGGGCGGGGCGTCAGCTGGGACGGGTCCGCAGGGGGTCTGGAGGGGGGAGGGGTCAGGGGTCAGAGGTAAGAGACTCAGGAAACACAGACCAACAGAGAACACGTGTTACTCTAAATCTCTCGCTAACACCAATAGGTCCCTATAGAGCTTAGCCCCGCCCAAGAACATTGTGATTGGTTTAAAGTAATGCCAATAAACCAGAGCACGTTTTCCTCCAATCGCAGCCCAGATAAAGTATCCTGTGTGTCTCTGAGTGTGTATCTCTGAGTGTGTGTCTCTGAGTGTGTGTGTCTCTGAGTGCGTGCGTGTGTGTGTGTGTGTCTCTGAGTGCGTGTGTGTGTGTGTGTGTGTGTCTCTGACTGTGTGAGAGGAGACTTCCTGTGTGTCTCTAAGCTACTTCCTGTGTGTGGTACCTGGGCAGGACGTACCGGTTGTCTCCCTCTGAGTGTGTGTCTCTGAGTGTGTGTCTCTGAGTGTGTGGTACCTGGGTAGGACGTCCCGGTTGTCTCCCTCTGAGTGTGTGTCTCTGAGTGTGTGTCTCTGAGTGTGTCTCTCTGAGTGTGTGTCTCTGAGTGTGTGGTACCTGGGCAGGACGTCCCGGTTGTCTCCCTCTGAGTGTGTGTCTCTGAGTGTGTGTCTCTGAGTGTGTCTCTCTGAGTGTGTGTCTCTGAGTGTGTGTCTCTGAGTGTGTGGTACCTGGGCAGGACGTCCCGGTTGGCTCTCTCTCGGCTCTCGCTGAGTTTGGCCCATCTGAACTTCATCCCGGAGCGAGTCACGGCCTCTTTGATCCAGCGCTCGTCCAGCACCGAGTCCGGCGTCAGGGCGTCCAGGTCCACGGGCGTGTTGAGCAGCGCCTCCAGGACGTGGTCTGGGGACAGAGGACACTTTGAATTAACTTTATTCACACACACAGGACGTGGTCTGGGGACAGAGGACACTTTGAATTAACTTTATTCACACACACCAAGTCTGCTCGCTCGCTCTCTCTCTCTCTGTGTTTTTTACCAAAGTCTTTGTTCATGGCCGCGGCGAGCGCCGCCACTGTCATCTTCTGTCTGATCTCCACTTCCTGTTTGTCCACTTTCACTTTCACCTTCTGGTTCTTCTGATCTTTCCTCTGACCTTTGACCTGCAACACACAGCACACCTCTCATCCATGTGGGCTAACAGTAAGGAACAGTCAACAGGCACACAGCCAGGTGGATGTGGATATATCCTGATACAACAGCCAGGTGGATATGGATATATCCTGATACAACAGCCAGGTGGATATGGATACATCCTGATACAACAGCCAGGTGGATATGGATATATCCTGATACAACAGCCAGGTGGATATGGATACATCCTGATACAACAGGGTGCCCTCTACACAGGTTTTAGCCCCAAAACATCACAGACTTCAGACGGCCAGCTGCATTGTTTAGACTGGACCTTGTGCCCTTTCTGCATCCATTTATGGTGCAAATGTCTTGATTTATGTAAAGGAAACTATAATAGGTTTTTGGGATGGGTTGCACTGGCCAGTTCTGATTATTGGGGGGTTGTAACCCAACCCTGTAAATTAGGCCTACGAGAGAGAGCTACAAAGGCACATGGAGAGTGAGGTCATATGACCACAGAGTGACATCATGATTCCATCTCAGCGGTCATGTGACCACAGAGTGACATCATGATTCCATCTCAGCGGTCATGTGACCACAGAGTGACCTCCTGATTGGCGGGCTGTGGCCGTGTGGGTCAGGCTCACCTGTTTGGATGCTAACTTCCTGGTCTGGTGACAGGTGAGAAAGGGGGCGGGGCTCCGGCGGGGCAGAGACAGGAGGCTGGCGAGCGGAGACGGGTCAACGTGGACGAGCCGGCGGGCGCCGCGCATCACTGATGACATCACATTCATACCTAGAGAGAGAGAGAGAGAGAGAGAGAGAGAGGTAACGTTTACTGGATCTGATGTAGACTTTTATTATGGGACACATGTTTAATGTGACTGTAGGAGCTATATTCTGGTGTCCCAGACACTGAACTAGTTCATATAGCTGCTGTATGTTTATACAGCGGACATGCCTTGAAGCTGAGGGTTTTATTGTATTGTTGTTAGTGTGTATGTTAGAGGGTTATGGTTATTAGTGTGTATGTTTATGAAGAAACTGATCTCTAGCCGACATATTAAAGCTGATTGGTGGGTAAAATGAAAGCCGAATTCGTTACTAGAACCCACCGGACCAGGTAATCAGGGTTTAGTTGAGTTATCTCAGGTGAGATTACCTGCCGGACCTAAAACACGAGTTTTCCCGCTGAAGTCTGGCGAGAGTACACGTTAGGAACTACACAAGGTCGGTTCTTAAGCGGGTTAAAACCGAGCGCACACAGGTACAGTGCGTCATAGCTCACCTGACAGAGCCGCGGGTCTTCTCTCAACTCATCCTGAAGGAACGGCTTCACCTGTCGGTCGAGATTCTCCCGGTTCACCGTGAAGTATACCTGCCACAGGGAGCCGCCATGACAGTTACTGACAGACGGATATCCGCCTCGTTCCTCTTCTTCTTCAGTTGATTTTTTAACGGCGGATGCGGACTAACTTAGCGCACTACCGCCACCCTCCAGATAAATTGTGCATGATCATCACTATGGCTTACATCTTTGAGAATACTGTAGCCTGCAAGCTACAAAAAATAAATAAATAAACTATATTCTGTCAATGAGTCCGGTGTTCTTTAAAAATCCAAACTTTATTACTCTATGATCGGAGCCCTTAGACAAAAGGTCTCTAAGGATAAAACTTTCCCCACTGTCCTCTATTTTCCTTTTCATAAAAAACCTTTCTCTATTAAATTTCCTACATATCATAAAGACATGTTCCACTGTTTCTGGCACATTACAAATCTCGCAATTTCCTGAATTATGTTTTCCTATTAACTGTAATGTTTTAAGTCTGGTATGCCCTAGTCTAATTCTCGTAAAAATTCCCTCTTCTTTTCGACACCTTAATACTAAACGACCCATACCCACCTCAGGATTTACAATGTAAAAATCCCTCCCTTTATCTTCCCTGTCCCATTTATCTTGCCACAACTTTTTAACATGTTTTTTAATCATTGACTTAGCCTCTGATTTTGATATTTTACACTGAATAGATATATTTGTCGCTTTCAAAGCCTGTTTAGCATACTTGTTTTCCAACTCATTACCAACCATACCTACATGAGCCGGAACCCAAACAAACTTTACATGCGTCCCCCCATTTTGAATACAATGCAGCAACGTCAATATCTCACACACAATATCAGACCTTTCACATGAGTTACCTGATTTAAAATTTTCTAAGGCTGACAACGAGTCTGAGCATATAGCTACTCTAAGCGGTTTACTTTGCTCTACCCACTGCAATGCCATCACAATCATAGACAGTACAGTGCCTTGCGAAAGTATTCGGCCCCCTTGAACGTTTCGACCTTTTGCCACATTTCAGGCCTCAAACATAAAGATATAAAACTGTAATTTTTTGTGAAGAATCAACAACAAGTGGGTCCCAATTATGAAGTGGAACGAAATTCATTGGCTATTTCAAACTTTTTTAACAAATAAAAAACTGAAAAAGTGGGCGTGCAAAATTATTCAGCCCCTTTACTTTCAGTGTAGCAAACTCTCTCCAGAAGTTCAGTGAGGATCTCTGAATGATCCAATGTTGCCCTAAATGACTAATGATGATAAATAGAATCCAGCTGTGTGTAATCAAGTCTCCGTATAAATGCACCTGCTCTGTGATAGTCTCAGAGGTCCGTGTAAAGCGCAGAGAGCATCATGAAGAACAAGGAACACACCAGGCAGGTCCGAGATACTGTTGTGGAGAAGTTTAAAGCCGGATTTGGATACAAAAGATTTCCCAAGCTTTAAACATCCCAAGGAGCACTGTGCAAGCGATAATATTGAAATGGAAGGAGTATCAGACCACTACAAATCTACGAAGACCCGGCCGTCCCTCTAAACTTTTAGCTCATACAATGAGAAGACTGATCAGAGATGCAGCCAAGAGGCCCATGATCACTCTGGATGAACTGCAGAGATCTACAGCTGAGGTGGGAGACTCTGTCCATAGGACAACAATCAGTCATATACTGCACAAATCTGGCCTTTATGGAAGAGTGGCAAGAAGAAAGCCATTTCTTAAAGATATCCATAAAAAGTGTCGTTTAAAGTTTGCCAAAAGCCACCTGGGAGACACACCAAACATGTGGAAGAAGGTTCTGTGGTCAGATGAAACCAAAATCGAACTTTTTGCCAACAATGCAAAACGTTATGTTTGGCGTAAAAGCAACACAGCTCATCACCCTGAACACACCATCGCCACTGTCAAACATGGTGGTGGCAGCATCATGGTTTTGGGCCTGCTTTTTTCGCAGCGGGACAGGGAAGATGGTTAAAATTGATGGGAAGATGGATGGAGCCAAATACAGGACCATTCTGGAAGAAAACCTGATGGAGTCTGCAAAAGACCTGAGACTGGGACGGAGATTTGTCTTCCAACAAGACAATGATCCAAAACATAAAGCAAAATCTACAACGGAATGGTTCACAAATAAACATATCCAGGTGTTAGAATGGCCAAGTCAAAGTCCAGACCTGAATCCAATCGAGAATCTGTGGAAAGAACTGAAAACTGCTGTTCACAAACGCTCTCCATCCAACCTCACTGAGCTCGAGCTGTTTTGCAAGGAGGAATGGGCAAAAATGTCAGTCTCGATGTGCAAAACTGATAGAGACCATACCCCAAGCGACTTACAGCTGTAACGCAGCAAAAGGTGGCGCTACAAAGTATTAACTTAAAGGGGCTGAATAATTTTGCGCGCCATATACTTTCAGTTTTTATTTGTTTAAAAGGTTTGAAATATCCAATAAATTTCGTTCCACTTCATGATTGTGTCCCACTTGTTGTTGATTCTTCACAAAAAATTACAGTTTTATATCTTTATGTTTGAAGCCTGAAATGTGGCAAAAGGTCGAAAAGTTCAAGGGGGCCGAATACTTTCGCAAGGCACTGTATATAATGGACCAGCAGACCCCGTGTCTCTGGTCTGAGACCAGTGAAGGATATTAGAAGTCTCTTTCCCGGTGCTGGCTGAGCGTTACTGAGCAGCCTCCAACTGAGCTTGGAGACGTAGATGTGACGTGAGCAACCTGTCTGAAAGTGTGAAGTCTTCTGGTAGCTGTGCCGAGAGAAATCTCAATCATTCCCAATCTTACAGAGACGGAGAGCGTAGGTATATGTAAGGAGATAACATGGGCACAGGCTAATTACTGATCACTAACATGCTAGTTAACATTAGTCATTAAACCTAAACAGCTAATGGAAGTCCAAACTGCCTGAGTGCTTCTCCTGTACGGTAATTCCTCTACTGTGTGACAGTAAGTCTCGTGGTTATGACCCAATCGTTAGCCTATTGTTATAAAAGCGTCTGCTACGGAGCCATAACGTGAGGTACAAGGTAATGGAGCCTTTTATACATTGTCGTGTTTCTTTAGAAATAAACAACGGACAAATAGAGTCTTTAAACTCTTCAGATGTAAAGTTATTCTCTGTCAAAGTGACGTCAGAATGAATGGGAGTCAAATGGCGCCATAGGAGCTACGCGTTCTGAAGCGAAGCTTACCCCCTTGATCACAATAGCTATCAACTCTGCTGAAAACTCTGATTCGTTCCTCTTCTTCTTCTTCTTCTTCTTTGGTGTTTTACGGCAGATGTTACATTATTGCCTCCTACTGGCGTTAACCGGCAGCTACAACGTTTTAATTAGACCGGTGTTTAACAGAGATTAAAATATATATATACACACATACACACACACACACACACACACACATACATACATACATACATACATACATACATACATACATACATATACAGTACAGGCCAAAATGTAGATTCTCACTGAAGGCATCAAAACTATGAATGAACACATATGGAATTATGTACTTAACAAAAAAGTGTGAAATAACTGAAAACATGTCTTATATTTTAGATTCTTCAAAGTAGCCACCCTTTGCTCTGATTACTGCTTTGCACACTCTTGGCATTCTCTTGATGAGCTTCAAGAGGTAGTCACCTGAAATGGTTTTCCAACAGTCTTGAAGGAGTTCCCAGAGATGCTTAGCACTTGTTGGCCCTTTTGCCTTCACTCTGCGGTCCAGCTCACCCCAAACCATCTCGAGTTGCGGTCAGGTGACTGTGGAGGCCAGGTCATCTGGCGCAGCACTCCATCACTCTCCTTCTTGGTCAAATAGCCCTTACACAGCCTGGAGGTGTGTTTGGGGTCATTGTCCTGTTCAAAAATAAATGATGGTCCAACTAAACGCAAACCGGATGGGATGGCATGTCGCTGCAGGATGCTGTGGTAGCCATGCTGGTTCAGTATTCCTTCAGTTTTGAATAAATCCCCAACAGTGTCACCAGCAAAGCACCCCCACACCATCACACCTCCTCCTCCATGCTTCACGGTGGGAACCAGGCATGTAGAATCCATCCGTTCGTTTCTGCGTCGCACAAAGACATGGTGGTTAGAACCAAAGATCTCAAATTTGGACTCATCAGACTAAAACACAGATTTCAACTGGTCTAATGTCCATTCCTTGTGTTTCTTGGCTCAAACAAATCTCTTCTGCTTGTTGCCTCTCCTTAGCAGTGGTTTCCTAGCAGCTACTTGACCATGAAGGCCTGATTCAGTCTCCTCTTAACAGTTGTTCTAGAGATGTGCCTGCTGCTAGAACTCTGTGTGGCATTCATCTGGTCTCTAATCTGAGCTGCTGTTAACTTGTGATTTCTGAGGCTGGTGACTCGGATGAACTTATCCTCAGCAGCAGAGGTGACTCTTGGTCTTCCTTTCCTGGGGCGGTCCTCATGTGAGCCAGTTTCGTTGTAGCGCTTGATGGTTTTTGCGACTGCACTTGGGGACACATTCAAAGTTTTCGCATATTTTCCGGACGGACTGACCTTAATTTGTTAAAGTAATGATGGCCACTCGTTTCTCTTTACTTAGCTGATTGGTTCTTGCCATAATATGAATTCTAACAGTTGTCCAATAGGGCTGTCGGCTGTGTATCAGTCTGACTTCTGCACAACACAACTGATGGTCCCAACCCCATTAATAAGGGAAAAAATTCCACTAATTAACCCTGACAAGGCACACCTGTGAAGGTAAAACCATTTCAGGTGACTACCTCATGAAGCTCATTGAGAGAACACCAAGGGTTTGCAGCGCTATCAAAAAAGCAAAGGGTGGCTACTTTGAGGAATCTAAAATATAAGACATGTTTTCAGTTATTTCACACTTTTTTGTTAAGTACATAATTCCATATGTGTTCATTCATAGTTTTGATGCCTTCAGTGAGAATCTACAATGTAAATAGTCATGAAAATAAAGAAACACATTGAATGAGAAGGTGTGTCCAAACTTTTGGCCTGTACTGTATGTATATTATATATATATATATATATATATATATATATATATATATATATATATATATATATAGTCGAGTGCCATCTCATGCTTTAAGAGAGTCATATGTTGAGACTTTTGAGCAACAACTTCTTAATTAGACCGGTGTTTAACAGAGATTAAAATATACACACACACACACACACACACATACACACAGCTTTATTGCCAAGTACGTTTTTTACACATTTTGGTGTTGTAGGTGCATGTCACACATTCTCTAAAATAAGTTAAACAAATAGGTTAAACAGAACAAACAATATAAGTATAAATATATATCTATATAAAAAAAATATATATATATATATATATATATATATATATATATATATATATATATATATATTATATTTTTATATATTTAGATAGTCGAGTGCCATCTCATGCTTTAAGAGAATCATATATTGAGACTTTTGAGTTGAAGACAACAATTTAAAGCCCTTAATTGTCTCATTTGCGAATTGGGACATGGAATAGGTAATGTTATCATTGTGATCTGCTAAGAATTCACATTGATAACATTACCTATTCCATGTCCCAATTCGCAAAAAGCATGAGATGGCACTCGACTATCTGTTAGCAAAGACTGGAGGATTGTGTGAACCTCTAAATCTTACTGGGGATGCTTGTGTCACTTTGATCCCTGACATTTCTGACAGCATTACCTCTGTCATCAATGCCCTCGAGACAATACGTGATGCATTTGGCCCCTCAGATTCAGCAGGTTATTCGTTTAACAAATGGCTGACAGACTAACTAAGCCCATGGGGAGCACTGTGCGGTGTTTTTGCACCTGTACCCTAACCTGCATGAAGGCATTGGTGTATAGATGGATAGGAGACACAGTCTCTGGTCAGTTTGGACAATACCTCCAATTAGAGCATCAGTCCCTATTGAAAAACACTCCTGATCTTTTCCCGAAACTGGAATAAATCTTCTTCTTCTTCACCATACCTAGAGACTGACATAGTTGTATTTCAGTTAGCCTAATAGCTGGTTTGATTTGCATTCAGAGATAATTTTATGGAAAGTACCCCATGCCAATCTATAGGTATGGTGAAAGGTATGTGATGATGTGAGGCTATTTTAATTCCAAAGGCCAAGGGAACTTTATCAGGATGCATAGTATCCTGGATCCATGAAATAACTGGCCTTTAAAAATAAAAATCTTCCAACTTTAGCATGGGTTCATAAAATTATGAATTCAATTCAATTCAATTCAATTTTATTCATAGTATCAAATCATAACAAGAGTTATCTCGAGACACTTTACAGATAGAGTAGGTCTAGACCACACTCTATAATTTACAAAGCCCCAACAATTCCAACAATTACAGTAATTCCCTCAAGAGCAAGCAGTGCGACAGTATGATGAGTGCCACTGTATGTTGTGGAATTAACAGTACCATGGAAAAATGGGGTTGAAGAGGCTTATGAGAGGAAAAAGAACAAATATTCCGCCCTGGCAGCTGAAGCATCCCAGGATGGCTGGAAGACCAGCATCTTCCCAATAGAGGTGGGATGCAGGGGATTTGTTGCCACATCTACCACCAGTTTGCTGAGAAAAATAGGGGTGAAGGGTCGCTCCCTCCAACAGGCCATCAAGTCCATGTCAAGTGCTGCCGAAAAAAGCAGTAACTGGCTCTAGATCAAGCGTAAGGACCCCTACTGGGCAGCAAGGTAGAGACAGATGGTAAGCGGTCAGGCTTAGACCCGACTCAGGGAGAAGCATGCCCCTGCCATGCAGAGCCCGGCATGGAGGGGGATGTACCTGGGACACTGGGTACACTGTTGAGCCTTCTGGAGACGTCATGGGCTTCAATCAACGAAATGTCGATGAAGCAGGGTGTCCACCTGATGACATACCTTACCCTCCTTTTCACCACTCCACACCGACTGCTACTGTCAAGAGTTTCCTACTAAAGGGATTGAAACATCTACTGTAGTTCTATTAGCTTTACTACATTGCTGCATGGTTTTTATATTTTCATGACTTTATATGTATTTACTTTCATAAAATACGATATTTACTCTGTTTTCTATATGATATATCAGTTATAGGGATCCATTATAAGTGCTCTATTATTTTAAAAGGCAATCGCAGCTCCTTCTGCCTCCGTAGTACTGAAGCTATGCGGCTCCCTCCCTCTCGTGTAGCCTCCACACTTGGTAGTACCTGGCGGAAAAGAAGCAGAATCAGCAGAAAAGAATTGTTGAGTCATCAAGAAGTACAATCCCTCCCTCTGTATGCTCACCCTATAAAAACTCTGTGAAATCCTTTGTCTCCGACACATTCTCTCAGACTGCTTACACTCTGTTAAACTGTCTCCCTACTTGCAAGAAGAATAAAGAAATAACATAAATAACTCCAGGTTGTCAGACAGTCTTAATTTGCAGCTTCATCACCAAACACCAAAGAGATTTTCCACAACAAACATTTTTATTCTTTGATTTTCAAACTGAAATAGATTTACATTTGTTAAAACATGAACTTATGTAAACATAAACATCTCTGTAATAATAATAATAATCAATAATATAATCAAAGTAGGGGGAGGCAGGCCAGTACAGCCTTATCCGGTTGGGGAGAAAAGTCTAGCCTGACCAGGCTAACCTGCCTCTCTTAATTATGCTGTTATAGTTCTAGACTGTTGGGGGACTTCCTTCCTTTGACACACTGAGCTGCTCTCTCCTCTCTCTCCTTCCATTTGTGTGCATCCTTGTCCCAGAAATGCTTGTTACTAACCTAGCTCTGGGGAGTTTACTTCCCAGAGTCCTTCCTTTTTGTTTTCGGCAAGCTTATTTCCTTGGAGTACATTGGCACCAAGATCTTGGTTGCAGCTGTCGCCATAGTCCTGCTACGCTCTGCGGTGCCCTGCAGTGTCCTGCTGTGTCCTGCTGCGTCCAGCTATGCTCTGCTGTGCCACGCTACATCCTGTAACGCCCTGCAGTGCCCTGCTATGACATGAACTACTACAACTACCATTTGTAGTCATTGTTCCATTATCTTTATTGTGACTGTTATTGCCACTGTTCATCACACCCCCAACCGGCACCATCAGACACCACCTACCAAGAGCCTGGGTCTGTCCCGTCAGACACCTCCTACCAAGAGCCTGGGTCTGTCCCGTCAGACACCTCCTACCAAGAGCCTGGGTCTTTCCCGTTAGACACCACCTACCAAGAGCCTGGGTCTGTCCCGTCAGACACCTCCTACCAAGAGCCTGGGTCTGTCCCATCAGACACCACCTACCAAGAGCCTGGGTCTGTCGAGGTTTCTTCCTAAAAGGGAGTTTCTCCTCACCACTGTCACACTAAATGCTTGCTCTTGGGAGAATTACTGGGGCTTTGTAAATAATAGTATGTGGTCTAGACCTACACTATCTGTAAAGTGTCTCGAGATAACTCTTGTTATGATTTGATACTATAAATAAATTGAAATTGAATCTTTAAACCTTTATGAAAATGAATAACTAACAACTGAAGCTGCTCCGATAAAACATGATTAAAGTGAAAATCAAAGAAGAAGAACATTTCTGACGTTAAAGACACAATCACTGAGACAAATGTGAACCAAAGTGAAGCCTCGTCCTCCACCAACATTTAAACCACAGGACAGGAAGTTGTTTCCTCCTACAGAGAACACAGAGACATTGAGGCACCATATAACCAGAACCCAAACCCAGGGTAAAGAGGTTGAGTGAATGTGGTGTTGAAGGTGTGGAGGTGGATCAGTGAGTCAGAGGAGACTCTGTAGAAGGACAGAGAGCCAGCAGGACAGTCCACATACACTCCTACTCTTCTAGAGATAGAGGAGGAGGAGAGGGGGAGGACTGTTCTGCTGTTATTGTGACAGACATAGTAACCATCATCAGAGCAGTTCAGACTCCAGGACTGATCATTCCATCCAAACATACAACCATCACTGTTTCCTCTCCTCCTGATTCCTCTGTAACTCACTGCTACAGAAACCCCTCCTCTTCTCCTCTCAACCTCCCAGTAACAGCGACCAGTCAGAACATCTCTACACAGCAGCTGACAACAGTCGTCAAATCTCTCTGGATGATGAGGATATGGCTGCTTCTCCTCCACCCATGTCACCTTCCTGTTGTTGTCAGACAGTTTGAGGTTTCTGTGTGCTGTGTTTGTGTCCAGTGTGAGTTCACAGGAATCTGATGAAGAGAATGAGACACAACACAGCAGCAGTCATTAATAACATCATTATTTAAATTTTAGTTCATTATTATTGTGATGGGGCGCATGGCTGCCGTCACGGTAGCGCTGCGCTACCCATTTTAGATCTCAAAGACTGAGTGAAGAGGTTGCCTGTATATGTTTGTTTGATGTGTCAGTATGTTCAGTTACTTATACTGGTTTCAAATCATCTGTTAACTAGCCATTCATTAAATTCCCTACAGTAATCCCGTAGTTTTGTGCACATATTTAACATCAAATACTGTGGTGATTTGCTATAGCTACATTCATTTATACATCATTGTCTATTGTTTAAAACCATACAGATTGTCACAAACATCACCAGTTATAATAATCAAGCAACATTTATGTCTTTGTTAACTAGTGTTTGTTTACTGAGTTTAAAAGCTAGTGGAGGGTAACATAATCTTTGTCTTACCAGCATGTGATCTCTTTGTTATAAGGGAAAGTTTGACGATCCTTGGGTTTAAATGACTGACTTCCGGGGTAACAGAAAGGGACATGAATTTTAAGTAACACATTTATTAGCCAGCAAGATGTCTTGTGGCTTTGGCTAATTTGAATGTCAATTATATAAATGATATGCTGTAAATGTCTAGCTGCTTAGATATATTAATGTTGGCTATTCACCTGAGCCACCCCTGCATGGTATTATTGTGTTGGTATGTTCCAATTTGAGGGGCGGGGCTTCAGGCTATATAGAGTGGCAGTAGGATTTGCTGGGGAGGAGAGCTGTTGAAACACCTGAGGGAGTAGGATATAAATCCTCAGAGTGATTACTTGATTTAAGGTCAATTAGTCAATTAGTGAACGGTAAATTTTATATTATCATTCTTGCCTACCTGGCCTTAATTGGGACAATAATAATAAAAGACCATCATTTCAACATCATCTTTGACTCATCCTGAGTTTACATCTGCTCAAGACTACTCTTCGACATCAACTCTCAACAATTATACTGTTATTGAAATTATATTTAATAACTAAATAATTAATAACTGGTTTATAAAGCATTAAATAACAATGTTTATACTTTACTTTTACTTTATTCTTTATTCAGGACACAATCATATCTTATCCACATGCCTTATTATCTTTTAGCAGCATCCAAATAATGTTTTTTTTTCTTTTAATTTTATTTAGAATCTAATACGTACAACAAATTAAGAATTACAAAGACAAAACAAGCTTCAAACCCGCCAACCACCCCTACCACTCCCCCATGCATTCATACCACAATCACCACCACAATCAACTCCACATTCATAGTGTTTTAACAAGAAAACAAACTATAAATAAAAAGAAGCACAAAGCAAACAAAATTAATAACAAAGAGAATAAAAAATTAACATAAATCAATCCTCTAATTCAAGTAAACAGACATTCCATTTCTTTTCATGCTCAGTTATTCTGTTGTTATTTGTTGCTATAATTGTTTCTAGCATATGCTGATGATAAACTCTATTCTTAAAGTGTTTTATACATAAATTTGATATAGTTTTAGCTTTAAAAATAAACATTTTACCTATCAAAATAATCATATTCAAAAAATGTTTGCATTTACCCTCAAATACACATAACAAAATATTCTGAGGTGTGATTTGCAAAACAATATCCATAGACCTTAACCATATCTGTATATTGGCCCAAAATTTAGCCACATGCGGGCAAAAATAAAACAAATGCATCAGGTCTTCCTCCTCATCCCCACAGAACCTGCAACAAGGGTCTTTTTCTATCTGCCATTTAACCAGAGACTTTTTTGTTGAAATAATTTTATAAAAGATTTTAAGTTGAAATATTCTGGAATATGAATCAATTGTAGTTCTATAGATTGTTTTAAAGTAATCTTTCCACAAAATTCGTTCATTAAATTCGACTTCCCAAAACAGGCAGGTTCTGTGTGGAAAAAGTGCATTGCCTGTGATATTTAATTTCCAAATATATATTATTTTATTTATCTTTGCACCAGATAACCATTTTAAGCATCTTATTGGTGGGAGACAAACCATTAATTTATTCTTCTTATCATTTTGCAATTTTTTTTTCCAAATTTTGGGAATTGCAGAAATTAGCTGGTTAAATTGTAACCGATCGAGAGAAATGCCTTGAAAAGTTTTCATAAGAAATAAAATCTCCAGATAAGTCTAAAAGGTCATTGACAAAAATTAACCCATTTTTAACACATTGCTCCCACAACAATGGCCTGTCTCCAACCATAATGTTTGAATTCATCCATAGCAACTGTGTCTGAATATCTTGAATTGTATCTGGAGGGTAGTACTGGAAATTCAACCAAGCCTTCAGTGCATCCTTGAAGAATGGTGATAATTCTTTTAAACTACTTTGAAATAGTTTATCAATATGTATTGTTTTTAATTGGTAAAAAAGAAATAGATTGTTCGAGAAGAAGGAAAAGGCTGAATATAATCTCTGGCTCATAATCCATTGTTTGTTGTGATACATTTTTGTCACCCAAAAGGCTTTCAAGGAACAGTCCATCATTTGAAGATTTAACTTCAGTCCGCCGTTATAAGAATTATATAAATACTGCCTTTTAATTTTATCTGGTTTATCATTCTATATAAATTTGAAAATCTTTTGTTCAAAATGTTTAAAGAATTTTATGCTAGGTGAAGGAAGAAGCATTAGTAAGTGGACAAATTGTGGAATTACTAATGTATTAATCAGAGTTACTTTTCCTTGAATTGTCAGAGAGTTCCCCCTCCAAGGTTGTAAAATTCTATCTGCCTTTTCCATCCTTCTCTCATAATTGTATTTAACAATTTCTTTAAAGTTGTCCGGTAAATAAATCCCTAATATATTAACTTCTCCATTAATCCATTTAACAGGAGCCGAACTGTTTAAAATAAAATTGGTGTTTTTTAATGTCCCAATTCTCAAAATATTACATTTCTCAAAATTAGGTTTTAATCAGATATTCGGATATTTTGAAAAAATATTTAATTCCTTTATTAATCCTTCCAAAGTGGATTGTGTTGGTTTTATGAAAAAGGTTGCATCATCAGCATACATTGTCAGCTTAATCTCTTGACCGTTTGGAAATAAACCTGGTATATCTGGATTGTTCCTAATTCTAATAGCCAGAATTTCAATACATAAAATAAAAAGATATGGCGACAAAGGACACCCCTGACGGACTCCTTGCATTAATACAAAAGTGTCTGATATATGACCGCTATTGATCACTCGACTAACAGGATGATTATAAAGAGTTTCAAACCACTGTATTAAATTATTCCCAAAATTAAAAAAGCCGAGACATTGTTTTATGAACTTCCATTGTACTTTATCAAACACCTTTTCAAAGTCAGCAACAAACAATAATCCTGGTTCCTGATGGTTCTCATATATCTATAGTGTCCAGTATTTGTCTCAAGCCGTCTTCAATAAATCTTCCCTTAATAAAACTTGTCTGATTGTTTTTTATAAGATCTCCAAATATATTTTTTATTCTTAAAGCAATACATTTAGCTAAAATACGAGTATCACAACAAAGCAGGTTCAATGGACGCCAATTTTTTAACCATTTGGGATCTTTATATTTCCCATCAGGATTTTGTTTTAAGAGTATTGAGATAACTCCCTCTCTTTGTGAGTTAGATAGAATACCTTGTAGAAAAGAAAAATTGAAAGATTCTAATAGTTTCTTTTTTTTTCTGTAAAGAAAATCTTATACATCTCGGTTGGGATTCCATCGATACCAGGAGATTTACCAAATGAAAATGAATTAATTGCTTCCAATAACTCCTGCATCCAAATAATGTTTATTGATACAATTTATTAATAATTTACAAATACGTAAATATATAATATATGTAAAATATGATGTGAGCAACAATTAACTGTTAAAATAATATTAATAATTAATAATTAGTAAACATTAATTTTCATTTATATATAAAGTTAAATAATGATGCATGTAGTCAGTAATGTTCTAATGAATAAAAACTATCAGCTGTGTATTTAAAGAGAAACTAACACACTTACATTTCATCAGATCACGCCTCTGGACCCTGGAGGAAGAAACACAGTCAGAATGATTTTCTATCCAACTTGAGTCCTAACTGCTGTTAGACACGATGCACAGTTCCTCAGTTTGTCAGAGAGACAGAGAAACTCATCTCAGTTAACTGGTCTCTGGTATCTAAGAGGAATAGTCGAGAGCAGAGGTAAAGAAAAGCAGGCTGCCTGGCAACAGCAGTAAACACATTCCTAAACACAACGTACCAGCAAACATTACATATCTACAGCTACTCTAATTATTAAGGTGACTGTGGTTTATCTAGAAGGATAATACATAATAATTTCAAGAAAAGGTGTTTTATGGGGAAAATACTTTTAAGTTGACCTGATGATGGAGCTAGACAGAAAGTTAGAATTACTACAATTCATCACATGGCAAACATTAATGTCTGAACCACATTTCATTTAAATCCATCCAATAGATGATAAGATGTTTTCACTTAAAGCTAAAAGTGTAAACCTGCTGGTGATGCCAGAGGAACACTCAGAGGATCACTATGGATGAATCCTCTGGGGAATAAATGTCAGAACAAGATATTATCTCAACACATTTAGTAGTTGTTGAGATATTTCAGACTGGAACAAAGTGGTGGACCGACATAACTATCCCTAGAGCCATGCTGCTAACAGGACTAAAATGAGAATGATTTTTGATGTTTCCATTCTACACTTCTGTATGTGTTTCCTAACTCAGGTCTACTCTCTCCTCTGAACAGAAATAAGAAGTTCTTCAGCTGAAGGACAAGAAATGAGAGGCACCTGCAGAGTTTGAGCTCTTGTTGTATGTTCATACCTGAGAGGGTCCACTGTCTGTTGTGGACCAGCAAGCCGATTCAATCCCCTCAGGGGCTGTTGGATCCCCTCCACTAGAAGATGAAGAAGTCATATTTTATTAATCCAATGAGGATAAATTATATATAATTAGTAATCATATTCATTATCATTTTGTTGTCAGTTGAAAGTAAAATAACTTTTAACCCCCCTACGCCTTTCAAATTTTGTTGATATATGTTGTTTAGAGAGGGGCCCCTATTTTAAACAATAAAGACAGTTAGACTTCTCTTTCTTATAGGTAGTTTGGTACCATTTTTATGGCGCATTAACATTTACATAGCATAACATAACATTCTCTACATCTGGCCAGTACACCACTGGAGTGAAAGTAAAAACAAAGTAAGATGTCAAAAAATGCTTAAGGTGTGACAATAGATTATCCATACAAGGACCATATTTCTGTGAACTTATCAACAGACAGACTGTGAACTGTCCCGGATTTAGCAAGGTTTACCGAGATTAAACTAAGCTTTGTAGCGACGGCTACATCGTAGTGAAAAGTAGAACTACTGCAATCTTGTAATGGGTAACGAAAAACACCAAGTCACCTTTTTTTTTTTATATATTAATCATTTCTACCTGCACTTTAATGTTTTATGTAAAGCACTTTGAATTGCCCTGTTGCTGAAATGTGCTATACAAATAAAGCTGCCTTTCCTTGCCTTAAAATCAGCGTTAGTCCCACCCATGGCGCTGATTGGATGATCGTTAGTCCTTGACTCAATGTATGCTTGAAACTGCTGCTTTATGTCACAATGCCAGACTATTAATCAGTTAACTTGGTGTCAGACAGATTCAAAGGTCTGGACCCAGGCAACAGTATTTTATAAATACAGACCTGAAGCCTCAGCGATTTGATCCCTCTGAACCTGCTCTCCTGATGCCATGCCTTCTCCTTCCTTTCGGTCCTGGAAAGAGAAAGATGTCAGCCAATCAGAAATGTGTTTTAATTTCCTTCTTCCTCCCCGTTCCCCGCCAGAGGATATTGGCTAATCACTGCTGTTTGTTACCCCTGTGTTGAGTGTTTAAATGTTTCTTGTGATCTAACCATTGTCAAAAACTGATAAGGGGTTTTACTGTTTTTTTAAAATGTATTTATTTATAATGATGACGCACATTTCTGTAAATGTGTCAGCAGGTGATTTTCAACTGTAGTCCTTTGGTGAGATGTTTTAAAAGGCAGAGCAACAGGAAACGGAGATACATTATACAGGTTAACATTTACAGACACAAGACAAGACGCCAACAGCACCATCAACAACTAAACTAACTAAAGTTATTTATTATTATCACTTCCAATTCAAGCTGCTATCAATGTTAAGACTTTTTCAGTACAAATAGTAGTAGCAGTGCAGGGAGTAGCTAGTAGTAATAGTAGTAGTAGTGCAGGGAGTAGCTAGTAGTAATACTAGTAGCAGTGCAGGGAGTAGCTAGTAGTAATACTAGTAGACATCGTAGCATCGCATCATAGCAGATATGTAGATAGATAGATAGATAGATAGATAGATAGATAGATATGTAGATAGATAGATAGATAGATAGATAGACTTTATTAATCCCAAATTGGGAAATTACTCTGTTACAAGCAGCAAGTAGCAAGATACCAAGATCATACACAACACACATACTCACTCACAGACAAACCAAAAATACAAGAAATATACTAGAAATAGTCGGACGGGGTTATCTATGATAGATGACAGTTTGTTCAGTAACCTCTTCTCCACCACAGGTTTCTATCCAATGAGTTATTTAAGTTGGTTCACACAGATTGTTTAGAGTCTGTCAGCACTAAAGAGTTTGGTTAGTGTACTCTAACTTGCAGGAGTCATTTTTTTCTGAGAAATAGCCATGACTATTATTTCCCCAGACTGCTGTTTTTTTTCAAACCTTTCTACTGTCCAGTTAAACAGAGACACAGCACAATGTGATCAAAGTGATCCTGATTATCAGACATTTACAGATTCCTCTGCTATGATTCTCACCTGCTGAACTCTTCAGGTCGAACTAAAGACTCTTTAAACCTTCGTGTGTCGAGGAAACACTGGCAGACACAAAGCTGCTTGTCTCTTCTCTTCCTCTTCAGTCTGGGTGTGTGTATGTGTCTGATCCGAGGACTACGGCACACCCTTATGAATTCAGTCCAAGTCTAAAAAAAATCTGAGTTACGTCAAAACATGTCCAACAGGTGGTAGATGTCAGCCAATCAGAAATGTGTTTTAATTTCCTTCTTCCTCCCCGTTCCCCACCAGAGGAGATTGGCTAATCAATGCTGTTTGTTACACCTGTGATGAGTTTAAATGTTTCTTATGATCTAACCAGTGTCAAAAACCGATAAGAGGTTATACTGATTTTTTTAAATGTATTTATTTATAAGGATGACGCACGTTAATAAACAAGCTAATTTTCAACTGTAGTCATTTGGTGAGATGTTTTAAAAGGCAGAAAAACAGGAAACGGCGAGACATTATACACGTTAACATTTACAGACAAAAGACAAGACGCTGACAGCACCAGCAATAACTATAATAATAATAATAATAATAATAACTAACTAAAGTTAGTTATTATTATTATTATTATTATTATTATTATTATTATTATTATTATTATTATCACTTCCAATTCAAGCTGCTATCAATGTTAAGAAAGTTTCTGTAAAAATAGTAGTAGCAGCACAGGGCATACCTAGTGGTCTCCTAGTTTCATAAGATAGTTTTCATAAGATACGTTTTGGTGTGCATACATTACCGTACGGTATCACACGGCTCCCCAGAGAGGAGAGACTGTGCACACACTGCAACCTGCAGGAGGTGGAGACCGAGGGACACTTTCTAACCTCCTGCCATCTGTAGCAGGATATCAGGGACACTTTTTGCCCACAGATCACTGCCATCCACAGAGACTGAGACAGCCTGGATGGCAGGGGGAAACTCCCATATCTGCTGGGAGAGAAAACACTGTGTACAAATAACAGCAGCAAGATTTCTCAGCTGCTGGGGCCTCCAATGGGAAACCCCCATAAAACCCCCCCCACACACACACACACACACACACACACACACACACACACACACACACACACACACACACACACACACACACACTCTCTCTCTCTCTGTGACTCTCTGAATTCCTGTTTCTGAACATGTTGTGGGTCAGCTGCCTTGTTCCCCCTTCCTGTGTCTGTGTCTCCCTTTTCCCCTCTGTGTCTGTGCTGTTTGTCTCCACCTGGAAGTGGCAGGGGGCGTGTCTAGAGAAACTAGGTCAAGAGTCATGGCCATTCATCCCTGCTCTGTCGCCGGCACAGCTGATGCACATTCCATGATTCACACCTGCAGTATTTATACCCGGGCTGTGTTATGCGCCAGATCGTTACATACTCCTATGTGGTAACTTGGCTCAGTATCCCTGCATGTATTCCTAGAAACTCTCGTGATTTAGTATTTACTCTGTCTAACTTCAGTTCCTCTGTACAGATCCCGCCGTTACCTGCTTCCTACCTGCCGTGCTCTGCCGTGCTGCCTGCCTCACGCCACTCAGACACCTGCTTCTCCTGGATTCTACTCGGAACTCCTTCGGATCTGCCACTGCCTGGTTCCCTCAAGCTTCAGTCCATTCCCAGAAGACTACAAGCTCAGCCTTGATTGTTCATCTCCTCTGAGTATTTATGCCTAATAAATACTTGAACTGTTTATCTGTGTCCTGTGTGGTATCTCTGTGTGCTGGGTCATATATACAGCCTTAACAGAACACAAACACACTCAAACATGTTCAAACACGCTCAAACACATGCCTAAGTCCTTACATTTTTATTTGAATATTCTTTTGTTTCGTCTGATTCTTAGGCAACATTCTTATTGAAACTTCCATGCCAGACAGACAGACAGATGGGTGGAGTGACCAAGCTCTGTGTGTGTGTGTGTGTGTGTGTGTGTGTGTGTGTGTGTGTGTGTGTGTGTGTGTGTGTGTGTGTGTCTGTGTGTGTCTGTGTGTCTGTCACAACTTTGTGTGTGCCTTAGTGGTCAGAGATGGTATTGCGGTGTGTGAATTTGCACTGGTGGGGTCAAGTGTGTAAGTGTGTATATCATATAAGCTTCAAATTTAGGGCCCAAGCGCGAAGTGGCGAAGGCCCTATTGAAACTGAAGGAATTCGTCTGTCTTTCTTCCAGCAAAGGAATCGCCTTTTTGAGGGGCTTAAAATACTCAAAAACTCACCAAAATGGGCGTTTGCATCAAGCCTCGTGAAAATTTACGTATTTTTAAGGGTTTTGGGAATAGTCGCACAAAAATGGCTTGCTAGCACCCCCTAAAAAACTTAAAAAATGTAGCCCCTGCAGTACGTTTAAACGAAACATGGTACATATATGTAGCATGTCAATACCCATAGATATATATACCTAGATGTTGCCTTGGGCTTCTAAGCATTAGAAGGTTAAACTAGGTGGCCGTTTTAGGTAACTAACCTAAGCTTTTGAAAATTCAGATAACTAGTAGGCTACTGATCTTTGGGTGCAGCCTAAGGTTGACATTACAAATACTGTTTTATGTAAATACTGTATATTAACTGTTGTACATCAGGCTTGTGCACAATTCAGAATTGAATTGAGAATGACTCCTAAATTCCAATTCAATTCTTGAATTTGAATTGAATTTGAATTGATGTCAAAAACAGGATCTAGAATTACAATTTGAATTTGAATTAATGGAAGCAGAATTGCAATTCAATACAAATTAAAAGAAATTCATATACATAATTTAAGTGAAGTGTTTAATAATTAAGCTTTACAATATATGTCATATGATTGCATTACATATTCTATAATTGATATTAGTTTGAACTACTTGTACAGATTACATTTTCAGGAAATGTTTTCCCCCAACAGTTAATGTAAAAAGCTCTAGTCGCAGAACAAATAATTCTGTTTTAATTTTCGTCATTGTAATTTTGTGCAATATGACTCCATTTCCCAGAATGCTTTAATTTAACCAAGTATTTAAAATGGTTGCCAAACAATTTGAGGTGGACATTTGTTTGAAAGCTTCTTTTCTACACAATTTGATGGTCAACACTGGACTTTTGAAGTTTCAGAAGTCCCTTACAACTTCAGATTATAAATATTTATAGATTTGACACCTGTAATAACAGTGACATGGAAAATAATAGCACGCCTAAAAGGTAATCTGTACTAGTTCATTTTTAAGAACCAATTACAACACCTGGAAACCACAGAGCCATATGCATGCATTGCAGTGCACTAGTCTGTCTCAAGGCTACTTCACATTTTAAAAGGCATCTACAAGTAAGTTGACAGACAGTTTTATTTTGAAAACCATCTCTTGATGGTATTATGCTACTGATATTTGATATCATCAGTGTTGTGGTCACTACTCAAGAATGTGTAATACACATTATTCACTTTTACCCTAACCCTAACCCCATAATGCATTACCTTACTTGCAGTGTTGGGGAGTAACGGAATACATGTAACGGCGTTACGTATTCAGAATACAAATTATGAGTAACTGTATTCCGTTACAGTTACAATTTAAATAGTTGGTATTTAGAATACAGTTACATTGTTGAAGTCAATGGATTACATGACGATACTTATCTGTTTCACGAGTTTATTCACTCTGAATAAATTAAGGCAACTCTATGCATTTTCCAGAAGCCCCGATATGAAATCGAAAAAAATAGCTATTTGCGTGATCAGTCACAATGGAGTCGGAACCGGCACGACAGAGCCAGGACAGGAATACGTTTCTATCTTGGAAATTTCAAAGAATGAAATATAACTGTGCAGTGCAACCAGCCTCCTTTCAGCGTCCAAATTACTCCACCTCCAACCTGAAGAAGCATCTTAAAGTAAGCTATTTTTTTAATTAGCCAAGGGTAGTCGTCTGCTGTAGTTTTACTGGTCACCTTGCTATTTTAACGTTGACGTGCGACTTTACATTCTCCTACGTGCTGATTTACTAGCTCCAGAGCCGTTTAAAGACTGACTAGCCCCGTTTGACATGCTAGCTAACGTTAGCTAAAATTAGCTCGTGGTAGCAAGACTGCGGTTAGATATTTGTAGTATGCAGTTCGGGACTACCAATACAATAATCTATCTGCTTGTTCAGGTACACATTCAGCTAGTTGGAATAAAAAGAACACACCATTATAGGCCTGTTTAGTAAGATGGATGTGATAGCTGCATCCTACACTTATAAAACGCAATTCAATGTGGAAGTAATCCTGAAGTAATCCAAGTATTCAGAATACGTTACTCAGATTGAGTAACGTAACGGAATACGTTACAAATTACATTTGTGGGCATGTATTCTGTATTCTGTAACGAAATACGTTTTGAAAGTATCCTTCCCAACACTGCTTACTTGTTATTCTCTATGGATAGTAACTCATTACTCTACTCATTACATTACTGTAACGCAACAGAGCAAGAGCCTGGCATATAGCTTATAAAGGGCTTAAACACACCTTCAACTCACAACACAACAGTAACAGTAACATAAATGTGTTACATTACTCAGTTACAGCCAAATGTTATATTATGGCATTACTTCATGCTACATGTATGCAGGGTTGAGGAGTAATGTTGTGGGTCAGCTGCCTTGTTCCCCCTCTCTGTGTGTTTGTGTCTCCCTTTTCCCCTCCATGTCTATCTGTACTGTTTGTCTTTACCTGGAAGTGGCAGGGGGCGTGTCAGGAGGAACTAGGTCAAGAGGCGTGGCCATTCATTCCTGCTCTGTTGCCGGCACAGCTGAGGCTCATTCCATGATTCACACCTGCAGTATTTAAACCCGGGCTGTTCACGTCTTCAGCGCCAGATCGTTACATACCCTGATGTGGTAATTTGGCGCAGTATCCCTGCTCCTAGCAACTCTCTCGAATTTGTGTTTACTTTGTCTAACTGCAATTCCTCTGTGCAGATCCTGCTGTAACCTGCTCCCCACCTGCCGTGCTCCGCCGTGCTACCTGCCTCACGCCAACTCAGACATAACCACCTGCTTCACCTGGTTTCAGCTGTGGAACTTCTTCAGATCTGCCACTGCCTGGTTTCAGTCCACTCCCAGAAAACTACTAGTTCAGCCTCGGTTGTTCATCTCCACTGAGTATTGTCACCTAATAAATACTTGAACTATTTATCTGTGTCCTGTGAGGTATCTCTGTGTGTTGGGTCATTTATACAGCCCTAACAAGTAACTAGTTACGTGTAATAAAATTATGTTATTAAATTACAAAATTAATGTAATTGTATTTAGTTGTATTACTGAGGTAAAATGTGTAATTCAATTAGTTACTAATCAAATTAAAAGTCAATTGCTTTGCATTGATAAAGTAATCCAAACCACATTTATAATGGGTAACTTATAACAGTAAGCAATTTCTAAAGTAACCTTCCTAGCACTGAATGCATGTGAGATTCAACACATTCTTTCTGTTGTGTGACTGTGTGGAACTTCTTCGAATTACAATTAATTTAATTCCACTTCCTGTCATTCCAATTCCAATTCAACTTCCTGTGGGGCGGAGTCAATTAAATTAAAATTCCAATTCATGAATTGAATGGAGGCCAATTCTGAAATTCAGAATTTTGCACAAGCCTGTTGTACATATTGCTGGTGTCGATTTTGCTTGCTTTAATACTGCATGGTGGTTTATTGATTTGAATTGTGTTTTGTTTTCCAATATCCATGACATACCTTTTAATAGAAAAGAGGTTGCTAATTTAAACATATATAAAAATAAAATTGTATATTTCTGTAATTACTTTATTGTCTCTGACCCCTAATTTGGTAAACAAACCTGTGTGCTTTAAAGGTCTTGGACCTATCCCATGTGGCGTTGTTGGAAATCTTAACATTCTCTGAGTGACATTACCACTTACTGCCACATAAGGAAACAAAAAATACATAACAGAAAATGACATACACACAGACAAGGTCTTGGAAACTTGTAATCCTGAATAAATATTGCACTGGATTTAATGTAGCTGGTTTAACAATAGGATAGATTGATGTATGAAAGAGTTTTTAAGTCTGAAGCAATTGAAAGAATGAACTCTAAAGTGTCTGTTTGAAGGCAGAAGCTGATATTCTATGAGCAAAACATGTGAGGAGTCATTAGAAATATTCCTGGCCAGTCTGAGCACACTATTAGTGAGAGCTTGCTGAAAGAAATGTGCTACAGTTAGTCCTATAATCTTTGAACCAATTTTAATTTGATCAAATAGCTTTGCTTTATTTTTAACTGATAGGCTACTCAGCCAAGCAGTGCTACAATAGAGCATGATACTCTGAATTACTGATGTGAAAATCAAAGAAATTATTTGGCTACTAGCTCCAAAGGATCTCACCCTACAAAGAAAATAAACATGCTGTTGTATTTTTTTGCAGATAATTTCTATATGAGAGGTCCATGAGAGATTTTCATGTATCATGACACCCATATATTTGTAGACTTGACTGGTTACTGAATTGTGAATCTTCACTGGGGGCAGTTGACAATTCAGGGGTTTTCCAAAGAAAATTTTCTCTGGCTTCACAGTGTTAATAATGAGAGTTTCTATCACACCACTCAACTAACCATTCCACGTTGCTGTGGTACAGTATAGGGTCATCACATTTGGTAGAAAAGGACAATAGAGTCATCTGAGTATTTTAACAGAAACTGGTTTGGAAAACTAGTAATGTATACACATATAGATATTTATTTTCCTTCTTTGCACTTTGATTGTTATTTGGCACTGAGAGGACTGCATTCAATTTCGACAAAGACTATTCTCCTCTATACTGGATATGGAAATAAGATTAATTTGATTCTATTCACAAGAAGTGTTAAACATCTTCAAATGAAAAGAAAAATACCACTTAATTGTAAAGGAAACATCTTTATTCTTTGATTTTCAAACTGAAATAGATTTACATTTGTTAAAACACGAACTCATGTAAACATCAACATCTCTGTTTTTTTATCTTTAAACCTTTATGGAAATAAATCACTAACAGCTGAAGCTGCTCCAATGAAACATGATTAAAGTGAACATCAAAGTCAACACAGTTTATACACAACTAGTTTTCATCCCTGAGGAGATCATTTGAACATTACTAAAGAAGAAGAAGAACATTTCTGACATTAAAGACACAATCAGTGAGACAAATTTGAACCAAAGTGAAGCCTCGTCCTCCATCAACATTTAAACCACAGGACAGGAAGTTGTTTCCTCCTCCAGAGAACACAGAGACACTGAGGAACCATATGAACCAAACCCAAACCCAGGGTAAAGAGGTTCAGTGAATGTGATGTTGAAGGTGTAGAGGTGGATCAGTAAGTCAGAGGAAACTGTGTAGAAGGACAGAGAGCCAGCAGGACAGTCAACATACACTGCTACTCTATCAGAGACAGAGGAGGAGGGGATGGATGTTCCTTGGTTATTGTGCCAGACAGAGTTACCATCATCAGAGCACCAAAGTCTCCATGAATGATCATTATGTCCAAACATACAGTCATCACTGTCTCCTCTCCTGCTGATTCCTCTGTAACTCACTGCAATAGCAACCCCTTCTCCTCTCATCTCAACCTCCCAGTAACAACGACCAGTCAGACCATCTCTACACAGCAGCTGAGGCCAGTAGTCAAACCTCTCTGTATGATCAGGATATGGCTCAAACTCCTCCACACATGTCACCGTCCTGTTGGTGTCAGACAGTTTGAGGTTTGTGTTCACTGTGTTTGTGTCCAGTGTGAGTTCACAGGAATCTGATGGAGAGAACGAGACACAACACAGCAGCAGTTTATAATAACATCATTAGTTAAACTTTAGTTAAACATTATTATACTGTTAATGAAATTATATTTAATCTAATGCATATAATAATTAGTTAATGATTAATTACTGGTTTATAAAGCATTAAAGAACAATGTTTATAGATTATAGCTTAACAAACTATTAACCATTAACAAGTTATAATCGTCAGATACAACTTCACATCCAAATAATGTTTATTGATGGTTTATAAACAATTAATTAATCATTTACAATTAATTTATAAAATATATAAAATATGATCTGAGCAACAATAACCTGTTAAAATAACATAAACTATATCATAAGTAATAATTAGTAAACATATTCATTATCATTTTGTTGTCAGTTGAAAGTAAAATAACTTTTAACCCCCCCAACTTTAAAATTTTGTTGATAATGTTTTATTTACAAGTCTCAGTGATGGGCCCCTATTTTAAACAATAATGACAGACTTATTTTTCTAATACGTAGTTTGGTACCATTTTTATGACTCAGGACCCCCCAGACCCCTCCCCCCCACACTTCTCAAACCAAAGCTACACCCTTGGCGATCGTTATGAAGTGTTAGTCAAAACACAGCAGCAGTTTATCATCAGAAAACATCTGATATAAAGTTTAATAATGATGCATGTTGTCAGTAATGTTCTAATGAAAAAAACTATCAGCTGTGTATTAAAAGAGAAACTAAATCCAGACTAACACTTCATCAGATGATGTCTTAACCCCTGCTCTCCATCATAGTCCGGCCTGGAGGAAGAAACACAGTCAGGATGATTTTCTATCCAACATGAGTCCTAACTGCTGTTAGACATGATGCAGAGTTCCCAGTGGTGGAAGAAGTATTCAGATCCTTTACTTCAGTAAAAGTACTAATACCACACTGTAAAATACTCTGTTACAGTAACAGTCATTGTAAATGTTACTTATGTAAATGTTAAAATAATAAGAGGCTATGTGTATTTGGTTTATAGGTTGTCTATTTTGTTATTATTTTGTTGTATGGTCTTGAGTATTAAAGTTCCAGTCATCTTTTCTTTATTTTTTACTGGGTGGATGGTGATGATATGTTTATGCTACAAATGATATGTTTGTGTGTTAAAAAACAAATAAAAAATTGTTAATCGCAAAAAATAATTGATACAGGAACAGGAAGCTAATGTATAAATAATAAGAGGCACAGACACCACTGATCTGCTCCGGTTATTATTAATATCCTCCCACATGATAAAACAGATCATGAAATATTTTCTCTGCATGTTTACAATGATGGTAACTGGTAACTTTTATAAAAAATGTTGACGTTTGTCAAATATGCTCCAACTGTCACTATATAACGACAGTACTCCATGAATCAATCTATGAAACTAACTCGTTCTGACTCTTAAAGCCTCAGTTATACTAGTGCGAGACGCCGTGACGCGGGCCTCCGTAGATGATGCACACGCTACGAGCATGAACAGAGACGTTTCTGCACATTGCATTGTTAGTTGCAGTTTTCTCCAAAATACAGGCGGGCGTACAAACAATATAATCTGTGAAAAAGCAAGAATTAGTAGAGAAGGAAAGCAGGCTGCCTGGCAACAGTAATGAACTCATTCATGTTAAATACCGACGTACCGCCAAACATTACATTTATCACTGGAAACGACAGTCTCACGCTGGAATAGCACTGTGATCATAAACCTAGCTTTAGAGCTCTTGTTGTCAGTTCTTACCAGAGAGCTTCCAGTATCCGGTGTGGACCATCAGACATCTCTACATCTCTCAAAAACTGTTTGATCCCAGTCACTAGAAGAAGAAGTCATATTTTATTAATCCCAAAGGGGAAATTAAATTTTTTACTCTGTTGATACATTACACACACTGGCCCGAGTCCACACACATGTAAACAGGATTTACACAAGCATCAAATGTGTGAGTGATGGGGCGGCCCATGGACAGTAGGGCTGTCAACAAATATTCAAAATTTGATTATATTTTTGAATTGTAAAAAGAAACATACATTAAAATATGAACATTTATATTCGAACGTTGTGAGAGAAAAAATAGGGGTGTGAATCACACGTTTATTACAATACGATATATCGATTCTTTGGACAACGGTACAATATTTACTGCTATCACAGATTCTGCCATAATACGATTTTGATTCAATTCAGAGGCCTGCGTCCAGTACGAGACAATACATAAGTCCCTTTAACATTTACAATTATATATATTTACAAAAAGCAACTAAAATATGATTCGTCAATTGCATTACTGAGCTCTTCCAGACATTTCAATTAAAAAACAAACTACTCTTTTTAATAATAATCATTGAGGATTGAATCAATATATCCAGATCGATGTATCGTTACACTCCTAAGAAAAAAGCAGCACTACGAGCGAGGCAGCGTGCTGATGATGTTTCTATCTTGTGGCTGCCGCTACCGGGCGTAAACAAACAACAAGGATGAAGAAGAAGACAAAGACATCAAAGATTATATGTCTAACTATGGAGATGATGAGATTCAGAAACTTCTGACGGGAAGAGATGACAACGACAGACAAAATCAGGGAACTGCGAGAGACTTTTTTTTATGACCAAATTACGAACAGCTTCGTGACCTGCTTTGTTGGTCTGTTCGCTTTATGTCACAATGCCAGACGAATAATCAGTTAACTTGGTGCAGTGGACGGATTCAAAGGTCTGGACCCAGGCAACAGTGGTATATAAATACAGACCTGAAGATATGTCTTCATCATCTCCTGCTGGCATCACTTCCTGGAAAGAAGAAGAGCCAGTTACACACAATAAAAACAATGCTTTGCTGCATCGTATCAAAAAGTTATAGTCTCTCAGCGTGACTTGAGTGTTTATGAAGAGATTTGTTCCTCACCAGTTTCTTCAGCACTTCATGGACAGCATCATTGAGTTCACGTTTGTGCATCTTGAACAGTTTTTCTGTCTCAGTTGTACACTCTGTTGTACACAACATAGAGTAAAGAATGTAACGTTAGAGCCCGGGATCACAAACAATTACTCTGTGTTAATTCAGAGTTTCAGAGGTAAATGAAGTAGTTTCCTCACCAAGGGCTCTGGGCCTTTGTTCAGGTTTATGATCCCAGCATCTCTTCATCAGTCCTGTCAACTCTGTCAACCCGGCAGCATCGCCCTTGATATCATCCAGCTGTGGGCGGTCCACCTGCTGTTGTAAATTTAATTTAGTAGTAGTAGAGCTGTAACAATTCCAAATTTACAATTGTCTCAGAAATAATTACGATTAACAATATATATATATATATATATATATATATATATATATATATATATATATATTCTCTGTCAGTCAAACTTTAAAATTTATAACTTTTTCAAAACAAACACAGTTTTGAATGAATCCCAAATAATAGCAATTAATTGACGTTAAACAAAGAGACATGTTACAATTGTTACAGGCCTAGCTTTGAGTTGTAGTAGCAAATACAATAAGGAGCAACTAGAATAAGAGCGTGAAAGTCCAATATGGTTGAATAGCCCTGCTTTAGTCCATTTGACTTTTCTTTTACAAGCCATTACTCTACAGCTCAGAGCCAAGAAAACTAAGTCCTGCCATTCTTGCACCATGTGTCCCAAAACTCAAATGAGAAAAACTAAGATTTTTTGAGCATTGATAGTCACTCACAGAACAGTCACTTACTTGCATATGGTTGTTTCCCTGTGATAATGGACCAAAGGAGTATCCCGAAACTGAAAGACAGACAGAGAGAATTACATGTCAGGATTATTATCCATCAAAACAATCACACCCTGGTTGATTGCTGGCTAGGGTTTGTTGTCATCTATAAATTAATGCTTATGTGAGAATGAGGGTATTATATGAAAATAAGGAAATCTGTGCATGAAGTAACCTCACTTTACTCCTCTTCTCTGAAAACAATTCCCTCATCTGTTAAAGGACTATGCCAATGCTAATTTGACTTCCTGTAAAGACTGAACCTGGAGCCCGGAGTGATCCCGTCCCTAGTTATTATTTATTATATGATACTTTTATTCAAGTGCTGGTTCGATGCTCTTGTACCTGTAGATATCAAAGGCTCTGGTAGGTTTGTACGATGTGCTTGTTAAAGCCTCTGGTGGCATGTAGTTAATCGTCCCTCCTAGTGGTTCACCGTTCTTGGACAGTGTGACGCTGCAGGAAATCCGGGAAAGGCCAAAATCTGTAAGCTGCAGAGAGAATTAGCAAAGAGAGGAAAGCGTCAGAAGAGGTTCTTTATTTGGTAACACTTTATTTGAAGGGGTGTGCAGAAGACGGACATGAAATCAGTCATGAACATGAAGGAGTCTTTATAAATGTTTAGGACTGTTGTAATTGAGTTATTTGGTAAATTATGACTCTTTTAATGCTAAGTTAGCATTGTCTGAGAGGTTTGTGTTATGACAACTTGAAATTAGCCTAAACAACATAACATGTCATAAATAAGTCATAGCAGGCCTCATTATCAAACTTGGTGGTTGATTTTTCCATTGGCTGTCATGAGACCATTAGATTTAGTCAAAGACATTGAAAAATGGGTAGTGCGGGTAAACTGGAAACATCTGGAGGCCCCTCTCAGAGAGATCTTTAACTCACACCTCTGTAGGGTCTGTTATGGCATCCATGTGGAAGTTGGGGGCATTGAACCCTAGTGGGTAATGTTTAAAGCTTCCATTTCTGAAGCTGCGGCGGGGAGCTGTGGTCTCAGGGTCTTAGGTGCCTCAAGAACATGAACATTGTGGTGGATACCGATGGTCAGGGAAGTCGTTCCTCACCTTTGCCCACGGAGCCCGGTCGGCCAAAGCCCGAAGGATTGGTGCTAACACCGCCACTACCCTGTGGACCCACGACCCCCATGGATGGTTACCTGGGTTGGAGGCCTGGGTGTGCCGATTGCCAACAAGGCAGACTAGCTTTGAAAACATGAAACGTAACCTCTCTGGTGGGGAAGAAGCTAAAGCTGGTGCAGGAGGTTGAGCGGTACCAGGTAGATATAGTTGGACTGACCTCACCTCAACGCAACACATTCTCACTCCCAGCATGTCGAATAGGGGTGCTTGGACAGGTCCCTTTAGTGTTTGCTTCTTCTGCAAAAAGTGTCCTTCGGCGTTGGGACTATTGGTATCATTTTGTGACGCCACGGTTGTGGACTGATTTAGCGCCATTTGAAAAATGTATGGTTAACTGACACGGGGCACAAGAACGAGATGTATGTATACAAGAACGGGACATGACTCCGGTCTCCTGAGTGAAAGTCCTGTATTTATTCGACCCATCTACCATGATTTTTAGTCCTTAATACCATCTTGTGGGCTTACAATGTATTTTACAGGCTCCCTTTAGTCTTCATAGAGTGTGCAAAGTATTATAACAGTATAGATTAAGCATGAGGCCTGGACTCCCCTCAAAGCCTGGGACTCACCTTGGCATTGAGAGCATCGTCCAGCAGCACGTTTTGGGGCTTCAGGTCCTGGTGGAGCACGGGACGGGGCAGACTGTGGAGGTAGGTTATACCCAGAGCCACTTGGTGAGCCAGTCTGAAGACCAGCAGCCAGGGTGGAGTTCCCCTCAATGCTTCCTGTTAGATTGTTTCCAGAGTTACAGATCCACAAATAGTGGAGATAGTGAGCTACACATATAGCCTACACTACCATTCAAAGGTTTGGAATATGCTGTTATATTAATGTTCTTCTTTCCTGCAATAATAACTATTTTAACATGAAAACTGTATAATTATATGACCAAATGTATTTACATTTGAAATAGTTTTGAAATGAAATTACTTCCAACTTCCATTTAATCGATGCTTCACTTGTTATGCTTTTTTAAATTTTAATGACTTTAACTCGTAGCAGAGTATTGTTACAGTGGTATTACTCCAAGTAAAATATATGACTAGTTGTTCCACCCGTGGTTACCTGTAGGGAGACCAATGATCCTCTCTCCATGAGCTCCATGACCACACCAAGCTGCGATGACCTGCCAGAGGGCGTTTGACCCTTGAAGACCCCTCGGACGGCCATAACATGCGGGTGGCTTGACGCATCATTTCGATCTCACGCAGCAAAGACTTCTCGGTCCTGTGTGTGTTTGTTTGCATTATGAATAATTCAGACAACTTTATGTAGTTATATACAGGAACCCCTTTGTAAGCACTTACCCCTTGTCCTGAAGAGGCAGTTTGATGGCCACGTCATAGCCCCACTGATGATGCCTGGCTTTGTAGATTTGTCCAAAACCCCCAGAGCCAATCACCTCCCAATCCTCCAGGCTGGAGTCTTCAACAAACTCTTCCATAGTTCACTGGAGGAGCAAATTATTGGTATAATCAAACATAGTCCAGTTTTAAAAAAGTAGCTGCAACATGTGATGTAATCCTAAAAATCTTCTATTACAATCCTAATTTTTTTTTTAAATATCAGAATGAGTTATGTATATTTCTTGACTCATGGATCGGATCATTCTGAACCTTTGACAGAAAAGACAGTGGGGGTTTAGTAAATCCAAGTGATGTGTCCGAGTTGTAAGACTGTTGTTTTGGTCACACCTCAGCCAGTTTCAACAACCCTGTCGGTCAGGTTGAAAGATGGGGGGTCCTTAGCCCCCAGGGTATGCAAAACATGCACTTGCTAAATCTTTGCATCTGCACCTTTTGTTACTGTAATAGAACTACACTCCAATAAACCAGTCACAAAACCAATATGTTAACAAGTCAAAACTGACAGAAATATTCTCCTCTTTCATTTATCCTCTGCTGAACAAGTTACTGTAATGTTATCTTTTAGACACATCAAAGCTGTATTTTGGGGTGCTGTGCTCCTGCTGAGTTCTTCTGTAGGCTATGACTTAAATGCTCTCTGTCTGCTCATGTAAATCTGTATATCATTTGTTGCGTCTAAATACAGTGTTTGGAATAACGCCGTTTAAAAGAACGGCGTTAGGTAACGACGTTATTTTTTCAGTTATGGGGTAATCTAACTAATTACTTTTCCCATCGTTACAACGCCGTTAACGTTACTGGACGTTAAATGCGGTGCGTTACTAGGCACTGATTGAATAAACTGTGTAATCCGAACGCACGCCTGGCTCGCAGCTAGTGAGGAGGTGGTTTAATAACGAGGTAAGCGATTATGATTGGCTAAGGCAGAGTCATGTTTCATGGTAGCCAATCAGAGCCAGTGTTTTTACACACATGCCAGCACACGCGCCACACACACACACACACACACACACACACACACACACACAACAGCTAAACAGATTCAGCAGAGATGGCGAAGTCGGAGCAATCCAATGAAAAGTTGGCGTTTTCAAGGTGGAGATATAAGCACTACTTCAAATTAATTGTGGTCAAAGGCAAGAACGTGCATGTAATGTGTACATTATGTCCAGGAGTGAAGACTTTGTCGACATCCGTTGTAAGAAATTTAATGAAGCATCTCACACCGACACACGCATCTACAAAGCTAGTGGCCAAAACCACCGATACCTCTACCGATAGCTTGCCATCCACTAGAAAGAAGGACTCGGAGCAAAGTCCTCCAAGCAGCAAAAGCTAGATCTGTCTGCCTCACAACAAAAACCTATGACACAGGCTGGAGTCAACCGCATGATAGGCAGGTATGTTGTTAAAGTATATGTGTCATATAAGTTTATATGGTGTAACTGTTTACTTTTCTTACAAAGATAATACTTGAAGTGCAGGATAAACCTCTTGCTGTCTGTCGACGTGCTATAAATATTGAAAGTTATGTACGTTAAACACCTGTCTGTTCTACTCATTTCAACCGACTTGTGAAAACTGCTAAAAAAAATCCAAATTCTTTGACATATAGCAACGTTTTTTTAAAGTAACGCAAATAGTTACTTTCCCTGGTAACGAGTTACTTTTATTATAGAGTAATTCAGTTACTAACTCAGTTACTTTTTTGAACAAGTAGTGAGTAACTATAACTAATTACTTTTTTAAAGTAACGTTCCCAACACTGTCTAAATATGAACGTGGCTAACGTTAGTGATCGTGAGATGCCTGCTACAGCTGCAACGTTTATTCCTCTGATTTAATGCTTTGTTTTAATAAAAGTTTTACCGTAGCTGTCTGACCTGTTTTGAAATTGTCTACATTTTCACTGATGATTCAATTACATTTTATTTATATTATCAAATTGTAAGGTCATAACAAGAGTTATCCCAAGTCACTTTACAGATAGAGTAGGTTTAGACCACACTCTATAATTTACAAAGACACAATTCCCCTATGAGCAAACATTTGGTGCAACAGTGGCGAGGAAAAACTTTCTTTTAGGCAGAAACCTGGAACAGACCCAGAATCTTGATATGAGCTCAGATTAAAATCTAAACAGTGCTGATGTACACAAGAGCCTCTGGCAGTAATTCATGCAAATCTTTTTCAGATCACTGTCATTTAACTCAGAGAGAAATTCTACAGAATCAACCAATCAGCATACAGAAACCTTTCTACTGTCCAGTTAAACAGAGACACAGCACGTCATCAAAGTGATCCTGATTATCAGACATTTCCAGATTCCTCTGCTAGGATTCTCACCTGCTGAACTCTTCAGGTCGATCTACAGACTCTTTAAACCTTCATGTGTCGAGGAAAAACTGGCAGAGACGAAGCTTCTCTTCTCTTCTCTTCTCTTCAGTCCGGGTGTCTGTGTGTGTCTGATCCGAGGATGCCAGTGCTTTTTGTCTAAGTACCGGAGGCCACGCCAATACCTGCCCTTCAATAGCAGCTTGATTGGTTAGGGTTAGGCAAGGTTAGGATAGCCGATTGGTCAGGGGATAGGACCTGAACAAATCGGGTTACGTTACCTTACTGGTTTAATTACAGCTCGTCTCGAAGGTTTCTTCTCTGAGGTTTCTGTGACCTTCTACCGCAAATAAATAGTTTTTCATGAAGAAAAACACATCTATTTGGTTCTGATGCTGATGCTTTGATGTGTCTAAAAGCTAACATTACAGTAACTTTTGTTCTCCGTGTTGGCGTTCTAACCTCCGGTGGATTTCTGAGGACTATGGTTAACTGCTCCTCAGATCTCTGCAGGGTAAATCTAGACAGCTCTGATTCAATTCTTATCTCCATAACAGAAAACAATGTGTTTGAGTCACGGCTCCGCACCATGGAATCAGAATCGTATGCTTCCGTAGCTAGCCAGTTAATGCGGGCCAACATACTGTAGCTTCTGTAGCTTCTGCTAGCTGTCCCCCGGCAGACCCCGAGCAGCCGGGCGAGTGGGTGACTGTCCGAGGGAAGCGTAGCGTTAGATCTAGACCAGGGAGTGCACATGATGACGGTCGCTCTAAACCGGAGCGTCTTCGCCTCTCTAACAGTTTCTCCCTACTCAGCGATACACCCGCTGAGAAGCCAGTTCTGGTTATTGGGAGCTCTATACTGCGATATGTGAAGCCAGCGGCCCCGGCGGCTACAGTAGGCCTACATACGGTCATATGTGTCCCCGGGGCTGGAGCGGGCGATATAGAAACCCATCTAAAGCTGCTGGCAAAAAGAACCGAGAATACAGTAAGATCATACTTCACGTAGGTGGTAATGGTCGTAAATCGGAGATCACTAAAATGAATGTTGAGTCACTTTGTGCATACGCAAAGACAATGTCGGACTCAGTAGTTTTCTCTGGACCCCTGCCAAACCTGACCAATGATGAAATGTACAGCCGTACGTCATCCTTCCACCGCTGGTTGTCGGGGTGGTGCCCAGCTAATGATGTGGGCTATGTGAATAACTGGAGGGCGTTCTGGGGAAAGCCTGGTCTGATGGAGAGAGACGGCATTCATCCCACCTGGGACGGTGCCGCTCTCATATCAAAAAATCTGAACGAATTTATCAGACATAAACCATGACAACCCAAGTTTGATATTAGTAATCAGAGGTGCAGTGCTACGCGCATACCCGTCGCTATGGGCGGGCCATAGGGGGCCGGGCCCGCCCCCAAAAATGCTTGTGCCCCCCCACTTGAGGCACAGATCTCTTAAAAAAATTACTTTAATTTTATATTATCATAGTTGCTAATTTTGTGTTGCATTAATGTTGCATTCTTTATCATTAAAACATTATAAATATAAATAAACAATGGTGTGATTTTTGTTTGATTGATGGGAATCTACACTGCAACAGCCTATCACGGCCTTACTAAAAAGAAAGTTAGGCTACGACGTGACGTAGCCTACGTCAGTGTAGCTGCTCAACAGTTACCGCACATTTTTGAAAGCTGGCTGAGTTTTCGCCGGCTTACTCGCTTCAGTTCCTCATGGTAAGTGGTTGAAAAGCCGACCAACATTCTCCTCTACCAAATTGGATACGACACTGACGCCTCCTGATGTTGTCGTTGGAAAGGGGCCCCTGGACGACAGTCTGAGCCTGATGCTAGTAGCTCCGTGGAGCCCGACCCTGGGCCTGGCAGGACCTGCAGGTCAAGTGCAACTGCGACTGGGGCAGCATTTGGGCCACAACTAACTGTTGAATCAGGGGGTGTGACAGACAAACCCAAACAGGTTGTGTTGAGGAAATATCCAGTTAAAAAAAAAACGTAGCTGTAGCTGGTATTTGAACAGGGACTGGTTGTGCTAGGCTACTCGGTGAAAAGGACTCCGCATTTTGTTATGCCTGCAGGAAATTCACATCTGTATCATCGGACGCAACCTTCTTCATTAAGGGGTTTAAGATTTACAGACAAGGGCTTAAATAAGCATGCAGCTTCAAATGACAGGAGGGACTGGAGAGAGGACATGCTGCCTCCACTCAAAGTACCGGTAGGTTCGAAGTCTCTGTGTGTGTGAGTGTGTGAGTGTGTGTGTGTGTGTGTGTGTGTGTGTGCGTGCGTGCGTGCGTGCGTGCGTGCGTGCGTGTGTGTCTCATGGCACATGCATAGCAATGCATATCCTTCTATTGACTGCTTTAAAATGCAATGTTTGAGAGATGCTTCTGGTGTTACATCTAATATGTTGTATAGTCAAGTGTTTTATGGATATTCATAACATTGCTTCTATGTAATGTGTTGTAGGCTATATAGGCTACCTGGTCATATTGCTGTTGGTTATGTTTAACGTGATGATTACGTGCGAATAGTATAACAAGAGTATATGATTATTATACATATATGCACTGTACGCCAATAATAATTGTGCCCCCATGTATTTCATGTGCCCCCTTTAAGACTGAGGTCTAGCGATGGGTCTGGGCTACCTCTGTGTTTGTTTTGGAGCAGTCGGCCCACTCATAGTCTAATAAGCACGGTGCTTGTCCCCCGGGCTCAGATCGGTTAAATCAAAGGTAAACAAAAGATGCGCTATACTTAACAACCTAATTGGAATTAAAACGACTGCAATAGAACAAAATAGGAAAATTAGATGTGGACTATTAAATATTAGATCTCTGTCTTCTAAAGCAGTATTGGTAAACAAGTTGATATCAGATAATAACATTGATTTATTTTGTCTTACTGAAACCTGGCTGGGCCATGAAGACTATGTTAGTCTAAATGAAGCCACTCCTCCCAGTCATATTAATACTCAAATTCCTAGAGGCTCAGGCCGAGGAGGGGGAGTTGCAGCCATCTTTGATGCAAGCCTGTTAATTACTCCTAAACCTAAATTACATTATAACTCATTTAATCTTAATCTTCAACATCCAAAATGGAAAACATTACAGCCAATTATATTCGTTGTTATTTACAGGGCTCCAGGTCCGTATTCTGAATTTTTATCTGAATTCTCAGAGTTTTTATCATGTTTAGTCCTTAAATCAGACCAAGTACTTCTTGTAGGTGATTTTAATATCCATGTGGACGTTGACAATGACAGCCTTAGTACTGCTTTCAACTCATTACTGGATTCAATCGGTTTCAGTCAGAGTGTGCACAAGGCGACACACTGTTTTAACCACACCCTCGACCTTGTGCTGGCATATGGTATTGAAATTGAGGATTTAATAATATTTTCGCAGAATTCGGTATTATCAGATCATTCTTTAATCACTTTCGAATTCTTACTACCTGATTATATTAAATTAGATAAAAGCTCCTACACCAGATGCTTATCTGACAGTGCTATAGCTAAATTTAAAGAAGATATTCCTACAGCATTCGACTCTATGTCATGCCTTAACATAACAGAGGACCTGTATGTTAACCTCAGTCCCTCTCAAATTGATGCATTTGTAGACGGTGTTACGACATGCCTACGGACGACCTTAGACTCCGTTGCTCCCCTGAAAAAGAAGATGATGAAGCAAAGGAAACTAGCACCTTGGTATAACTCTCAAACTCGCAAATTAAAACAAATCTCGCGAAACCTCGAATGTAAGTGGCGTTCCACCAAGGTGGAAGAATCTCGTTTGGATTGGCAAGAAAGTCTCAAAACCTATAGGAAGGCCCTAAGAAAGGCCAGATCAGACTATTACTCATCACTAATAGAAGAAAACAAGAACAACCCAAGGTTTCTTTTCAGCACTGTCGCCAGGCTGACAGATAGTCACAGCTCTACTGAGCCATCTATTCCTCTAGCTCTGAGTAGTGATGACTTCATGAGCTTCTTCAATGATAAAATTACAACAATTAGAGATAAAATTAATCACCTTTTACACTCAACTTCTAACGGTTCACCTTTAAACGCAGAGTCGTTAGAAATAAAGACTAGTCTCGACATATACTTAGACTGCTTTTATCCTATAGACCTTCAACAATTAATGTTAAAGATATCCTCAGCTAAGCCATCTACCTGTCTCTTGGACCCCATCCCAACGAGACTACTCAAAGAAGCATTACCTGTGGTTACCACTTCATTACTAGATATGATCAATATGTCTCTATTAACAGGTTATGTACCACAGTCATTTAAAGTAGCTGTGATAAAACCTCTTCTGAAAAAACCCACCCTGGATCCTGAGGTCTTAGCAAACTATAGACCTATATCTAACCTTCCCTTTCTATCCAAGATCCTTGAGAAGGTGGTTGCTAATCAGTTATGTGATTTTCTACATAGCAACAGTTTATTTGATGACTTTCAATCAGGATTTAGAAAGAATCATAGCACAGAGACGGCACTGGTGAAAATTACTAACGACCTTTTAACTGGTGCAGACAAAGGTCTTGTCTCCATTCTTGTTTTACTAGATCTTAGTGCTGCATTTGACACTATTTACCACTCAATCCTGTTACAGAGATTGGAACACTTGGTTGGCATTAAAGGAATTGCTCTGAGTTGGTTTAGGTCCTATATCGATCTCAATTTGTGAATGTTAATGATAAATCCTCCAAGTACGCTAAAGTTAGCCATGGGGTTCCTCAAGGCTCAGTGCTTGGACCAATTCTATTCTCCTTATATATGCTTCCTCTAGGCAATATTATTAGAAAACACTCAATTAACTTTCACTGTTATGCGGATGACACCCAATTATACTTGTCAATCAAACCAGACGAAACCAGTCAGCGGCTAAATTTCAATCGTGCATTAAGGATATAAAATCCTGGATGACCTATCATTTTCTGATGTTAAACCCTAACAAAACTGAAGTTATTGTGCTGGGCCCTAAACACCTCCAACTTCATTATCTAGAGATATAGCTACTCTGGATGGTGTTGCCCTGGCCTCCAGCACCACTGTTAGAAATTTAGGAGTTATCTTTGATCAGGATATATCCTTTAATGCCAATCTAAAACAGACCTCAAGAACAGCCTTTTTTCATCTTGTAACATTGCCAAAATTAGGAATATCCTGTCTCAAAACGACGCTGAAAAACTAGTCCATGCATTTGTTACTTCCAGGCTGGACTATTGCAATTCCCTACTGTCAGGTTGCTCAAATAAGTCTCTTAAGACTCTCCAGCTGATCCAGAATGCTGCAGCGCGTGTTCTCACAAGAACTAAGAAAAGAGATCATATTTCTCCTGTATTAGCTTCTCTGCATTGGCTTCCTGTTGAATCCAGGATTGAGTTTAAAGTCCCTTCTCTTGACCTACAAAGCTCTAAATGGTCTAGCACCATCATATCTAAAAGAGCTCCTAATACCCTATTGTCCCACTAGAGCACTGCGCCCCCAGAATGCAGAGTTACTGGTGGTACCTAGAGTCTCTAAAAGTAGAATGGGAGCCAGAGCCTTCAGTTATCAGGCTCCTCTCCTATGGAACCAGCTCCCGATCTGGGTTCGGGGGCAGAAACTGTCACCTCATTCAAGAATGAACTTAAAACTCTCCTATTTGATAAAGCTTATAGTTAGGGAGTGAGGAGTTGCAGTGTTCACCTAACTGGCCCAACTGCTTCTCTTCATAATTGTTAGATTAATAATACATAACAAAGTAGAGGGAGGCAGGCCAGCCAAGCCAGATCCGGCAGGGGGAGAGTTCTAAGCCCGAAAAAGCTACCTCTCCTTATGACCTGTCTCTCTTAGTTACCTGTTATAGTTACGCTGTTATAGTTCTAGACTGCCGGGGGACTTCCTTCCTTTGACACACTGAGCTGCTCTCTCCTCTCCCTTTCTATTACTGTTACTATTACTATTACTATTTGTGTGTATCCCGTCCCAGAAAGGCTTGTTACTAATCCTAGCTTCTGGGGAGTTTACTCCCCGGAGTCCTTATGCTTTTTTCCCCCAGCGTATTTCCTTGGAGAACGTTGGCACCAAGATCCTGGTTGCAGCTGTCGCCGTGGTCCTGCTGCACTCCCTGCTGAACTCAGTGATGCCCTGCAATGTCATGCTGCGTCCTGCTGAACCCTGCAGCTTCCCGCTACATCCAGTCACTGTTCCATTATTAATGTGACTACTATCGCCACTGTTCATCACACCCCCAACCGGCTCGTCAGACACCGCCTACCAAGAGCCTGGGTCTGTCCGAGGTTTCTTCCCAAGAGGGAGTTTTTCCTCGCCACTGTCGCACTGCTTGCTCTTGAGGGAATTACTGGAACTGTTGGAATTGTTGGGGCTTTGTAAATTATAGAGTGTGGTCTAGACCTACTCTATCTGTAAAGTGTCTCGAGATAACTTATGTTATGATTTGATACTATAAATAAAATTGAATTGAATTGAATGTGTTATGATACAAGGATGCAAATCTGATATATTAATTCAGCAACGAGGTGTCCCTCAAGGTTTAACTCTTGGTCTGCTTCTCTTTTCTATTTTTGTTAATGACCTTCCATCAATCTGCTCTGAATGTTGTGTTCTGCGTTATGCAGATGATGCAGTATTATACACTTCCAAAATTAATTTATTACAGATAAAATCTGTTCTGCAGTCTGACTTTGATAGCCTACAACACTGGCTCATAAGAAATAAATTACTTATTAATAAAACCAAATCTCACATTATGATTTTTGGAACTCCACAGACCATCAAGGCCAAATTAAAAAGTCACACATGTGTAATTACATGGTCTGATGGTAGTTCACCGCAAAAAGCTGAACACACCAAATACCTCGGAATTTGGCTAGTGTCTGACCTCTCATTTAAGTATCATATTGATTATATTTTAAAAAGAATCAACTTTGGTATTGGTGTTCTCTACCGCTCTAGAAAATGCTTCTATCTTACTGTTAGAAAGAAACTTGTGCAATAACTTATTTTACCAATTATGGACTATGCTGATGTTGTATATCAGGTTGCACCCAGCACTAATCTGCTCCCTCTCAATGTTGTTTACAACAGAATCTGTAGATTTGTTCTTGGATGTCCTTTCACTACTCATCATTGTATTATGTATGAAAAACTTGCTCTACCATCACCCTCAATAAGAAGACATCACCACTGGTTGCAGTTTATTTATGAATTTATACATTTCAATTACCTTAGTTATCTAAAACAGCTTATGGTACCCTTTTCCTTTACCTACCACTTTAGACACTCTACACAACTTTTTTTTCTGTCCCTGCTATATCATTCGCTACATCTAAGAAAGCCTTTAGGTTTAAAGCCCCCTCAGATTGGAATAATCTACCTGTAAACATTCGATCAATTCTATTTCTACACTCCTTTAAAAATGCCGTTTTCCTATTATAGTACCAACTGTACCTGTCCATAATCCTCTACAACACCATGATAACACCTCTTCTAATATAATTATTAATATCCAGTTTCCCGTTTCTGACTGACTATGATGTTTTTTGTTTTTTTTGTTTGTTTTCATTTTGTTAACTGTTGTGTCTAATTATGATTGTACCATAGACTTAAAATTAATGGACAACGCATCTGGTTCGGCGAAGTGCTGCAAATGCGGAAGTGCCTTGAACCTGCATTCTTTCTGAATTCCAGCAGGGTGAGACTCCTTAAACCTGCATTACATCTGAATTCCTGCAGGGGAGACTCCTTAAACCTGCATTATATCTGAATTCCTGCAGGGGAGACTCCTTAAACCTGCATTATATCTGAATTCCAGCAGGGGGAGACTCCTTAAACTTGCATTCTATCTAAATTCCTGCAGGGAGTGACATGTGAGGTTGCAAAAATTGGTTGGTTTCTATAGAAGTCTATGAGAAAGTGATCCACTTCTCACTTGATTTATTTCCTCAGTAAACATTTTCATAATGAGTTTATGGTCTCAATCGCTAGTTTTAAGTCTTCTAAACACAGAATGATGTCAATTTTGTGAATTATGGTCTTGTTGATTTACAAATTGGCGATAAAGCGGGGGGTGTTTTAGGGCGTGGCTATGATGTGATTGCCAGAAAGTGTAAAACGTAATGTAGAGTGTAATCAGCTCCTCCCTCACTCCTCCCTCCCGTCTACTTGCATGTGCAATTTTGAAATGTATTTTCTTTGATTTTAGGAGCAACAGGACACAAAGGATAAAAGGAAAAACAATGTTTCTTTAGGGTGACCTCTATCTAATCCCGTGCAAAAACTGTTAAGTGAACTTTATTATCCCCTAGAATAAAAGAGAGCAGTTCATGCACACAGGGCCGGCCCGTGGTGTAGGCAGTGTAGGCAAATGCTAGGGGAGCTGGCAGTCCAGATGAGGAAAGAAAAGTTAATAGATAAAGAAAACACCAACTGGTTAGGGCTGGCTCTGCATAAACATAACAAGCATTCACGGTACAAATGACATGGACATATTAATGAGACCAATGGTAACAGGGACAAATGATCTGTGTTGATTCCTGTTTAATAACTAGACTGATAATTTTAATATTGCACCTTCAGACTATACATCTGCCATTTGCATATACTATATATTTTTTAAATTCTGCACTCATTAATAATTGTTTATGCTTATTGTCAGAAAAGAGTTTATTGCCACAGTAAGTACTCTCTACAATAACAGTAAAATACCACATTTATCCTTTAAAAACACATCTTTACTTCCAACCCCTCGATTTGCACATCGATCTTTTCCTTTGTTTCCTTTGGAGTATTTCTAAGAGGTAAAACAATTGAAGAATTTGCAAGACAAAAGAAAAAGCAGATCAAACAACAGGATGTTTCTTTAGGCTGTAAACAAGCGGACATTTTGTTATAAATGTCCTACAAAGACGAGTTTGTTACAGAACTCAAGCTTCACGCTCACAGAAAACTTCTTCCGATTCTCTAAAGAACAATCTCCCAATAACAGCTAACTAATCCTTCATTTTACTAAATAAATCTGCTGAACCACCAACATAATATTAGTTTCATTTCAACTACATTTCAGGGGGAAAATATACGTTCCAAAGTTTCATTTTTTTATGATACCAAAGTCTCTTCAAAATCTCTAATAACACAAGGTGTAAAGAAATAACAGAATGACACAAAGTAAGGTCCATACTCGTCTCAACGTGGAGTCCAAAGGAACAAAGGTTGGCTGGGTTTAACTATGGTACATAAGTGCAGCAGAAATATGTTTTTGTGTCGTGTTTCATCGTGTTCAACGGCTCCAAAACTGAACGTCACAAACTGTAAAAACCAACATGCTGGATTTTACATTTAGCACCTGAACTCCACTTGAACATGTTGCAGCAGACGGCAGCATAACGTTTACATGTTGGACACGAAACACGAGTACTATTGTCGTGTCGTTGCATACGTTCCTTAAACAACAGATACAACGCTGTCTTTTCTGCTCCATAAACTCTATTAAACATTTAGTTTCTACCTTAAATATTATTCACTGTTATTTAGTTTCACTTGATTTGTACTTTGAGGTAGAATTATTTTCTTTTTTTAAAACAAACTCTTATTTTCACACTGTCAGTTTTTAATGAAGCTGTCAATCTTTCCCTTTTATTAGTTTCTACTTTGTTTCATCAGACAGCACGAGATACTGAACAACATCACGTTTCATAGCACCACGATTACAAATAAAGTTGTATCAAATGTTTGGTCAGAAATTGTGAAAAAGGCACGTACTAACAAACAGAAAACGCGGCTACGCTGAAAACACGTCTCATGTTTCTGGATCTTTTTCGACAGATTTAAAGGTGCAGTAGGTAAGCCTCATAAAACTAACTTACTGTCATATTTGCTGAAAATGACCCTATGTTCCAGTAGAACTATATGAAGCAGGTCATTAAAAAAAAATCCGGCTCCTCTGGCTCCACCTACAGCCTGTAGTGTGATTTGCAAAAATCCACAGCTCCATGTTTAGATGAACCAATCAGGGACAGGGGGGGTGTCTAACTGTCAATCACTGCTCATGCACATGCATTCATTCTCCCTTGTGGGGGGAGGGGCTTAGGAGACCGTTTTGGGCTTTAGCGGAAAGGGGGGAGGGACTGAAAAGTTGTTGATGTTCAAATGTTTTGGCTAAGACCTGGATCTTCACAATCCTACCTACAGCACCTTTAAGCAACACAAACATTTGGAAATATTAAACACTGCTCTTCAGTTTCTCATTTATGTACAAGAAGAACTCCGTCAGGATAACACACGGTACCGACAGCAGCGTCCCGCAGCAGGAAACACTGTCAGAGTAAACACTTCAGACTTCCTGTCCCTGGAGGGTTTAAACGTTTTGGACTTCCCGTCCCAGGAGGTTTCAGGTCAAAGGGCCGAAGCGTCAGCAGCATCCCCGGTCAGAGTCCGGAGGGTTTTGGGGATCTCACTGACTTTTCCAAACGAATAAACTGCGGGGACGAAACACAGAAATATTGCCTCAACATTCTCACTAAAGTTGTTGGAATTTCATGTTCTAGTAGTTTACAGTATTCTGAAAGTCATGTATAAAGACTTTAAACATCCAGAGCAGGTTTGGAAAAAGAGAACACAGAGAGACAGACAGATGAATTCTGGGAGATGTAGTTTAATTTCACAGAGAAAGACAGATGAATTCTGGGAGATGTAGGTTAATCTCACAGAGACACAGACAGATGAATTCTGGGAGATGTAGTTTAATCTCTCAGAGAGACAGACAGATGAATTCTGGGAGATGTAGGTTAATCTCACAGAGAGACAGACAGATGAATTCTGGGAGATGTAGTTTAATCTCACAGAGAGACAGACAGATGAATTCTGGGAGATGTAGTTTAATCTCACAGAGAGACAGACAGATGAATTCTGGGAGATGTAGTTTAATCTCACAGAGAGACAGACAGATGAATTCTGGGAGATGTAGGTTAATCTCACAGAGAGACAGACAGATGAATTCTGGGAGATGTAGGTTAATCTCACCTGCAGTCGCTGCCGCCAGCGCTGATAACGAACTTATCGTCACAGGAGAAGCGAACGTTTGTGACGTGAGCAGAGTGGCCGAAGTAGCGCTTGTGTTTCGCCTGAAAGGTCAGAAAGAGAAACAAAGAGATGAAGACAGAAAGGTGATAATATCTGTTTAAGACACATGGAAAGAAAAACGTCTGAAGGCTTTAAGACTCACAAATTTCTCGGAGCACACACCCACGCCTGCACAAACGCGCACACACACACACACACACACACACACACACACACACACACACACACACACACACACACACACAGTGCGTGGCACTATCTTTGTGGGGACCCGTCATTGACATAATGCATTCCCTAGCCCCTTACCCTAACCTTAACCATCACAACTAAATGCCTAACCTTAACCCTTACCCTGTCGCTAATATATAGTTTAAATTTATTATTATTATTATTATTTTATTATTATTACGAATTGAATTACTTGCCTCAAGATTTTAGCATAATTATACACATGCCATTGGTTTTATGCAATTTTTTACTAACAGTTTGGTTTTATTCATATGATGTATTTTAAATTATATATGTTATTTATTGTGTGGCACTTTTTACTTCTTAAAGCACTTTTAAACATAGCACTTATTATTAACTCTGAATGGTATGTGTATGGATATTTTTAACCTCAAGAGCAAGTAACGCAGACAGTATTTAATTTTTTAATTTAAATAACATGGTTTTAAGATTGTAATAGAGTTTATTTTATATTAGGACACCAGGCTTTTTATAATTTTATTTATTACACGACTGTGTATATATGTATGTAGGCATGTGGGTGTTTTTTTTTTTTTACCTTGATATTTCTCTGGGAGAGACATCGCAGTTGTTGTGGAGTTGACCTTTTATTTAAAGTTTTAAATTCCCGCTGTCCTTCCTTTCCAGTGGTTCTTTTAACCTCCTTTTAATATCTGTCCGTTTTTGTAAACAGCCCCGTCTTTTTATTTTTAACTGAACCTGGTTTTTTAAAGAGTTCTTTAAAGTGTTTTATTTACACCAGTAGTCCCCTTGTGCCCGTGCCCCTCGCAGCACCCATTCTGGGTGCTGCGTTTTAACCCAAACTTAACCATCACAACTAAATGCCTAACCTTAACCGTAACCCTCACCCTAACCATAACCTAATTCTATCCCTAATCCTAAAACCAAGTCTTAACCCTCAAACAGCCCTTTAACCTTGGGGGGTCCAGCATTTTAGCCCCACAAATGGCGCTTTTCCATTACATGGTACCTACTCGCCTCGACTGTACCTGGTACCTGCTAACAGATACTTTTTTTAGTACCTCCTCAGTCGAGGTTCCAAGCGAGCTGAGGCGAGCCCAGAAGGTGACGTGAAACCCTGCAGGCTACAGATTGGTCAGAAAGAATCGTCACTGATCACTGCGTTGTTAGCGACAGACGGCATTTTTAAATAGTTTAGCCAGCGGTGTTTTTTTGCTGCCGGAGGCTCCACGCAGAGCTTTCTCCGTAGCATACAAGTGGCCTGATGTTTATAGTTATGCGCTGGTGTGTGTGACGAGTCGTTGTGTGTGTGTGTAGCTGGTGAGCGAGGGGGAAGTGAGAGAGTGCCGAGTAGAGTCGAGGCGAGTCGAGCAGGTACCATGTAATGGAAAAACGCCATAAGCTGTCCGGACCCCACAAGTATACTGTATTCCCAGTTTGTGGACCCCACGAATATAGTTAAACACACACACACACACACACACACACACACACACACACACACACACGTTTTTGCTCCATGGTGGGGACACATGACAAGGTGAGTACTGATGGGGACGCTTTCTAAAGAACTAGAGACAAGGTTTCAACACCAAAAATTCTTTTTTGATTGTGGGATGCTGAAAATCACTTAAAATGTTAAGATATCACAAATAATTGTCAAAACCTGACTTTTACCAACCCTACGGGGACACATGGCAAATTCATATAATATTTACACTCACAAATTTCTCGGAGCACGGGAAGTCAAAGAGTTTAATGAGTCCGAAGTCGTCTCCGGTCACCAGGTTCAGGCCGGCGTGGGACACACAGGCGCAGTTAACGTCGGCCTTCTCCGAGTTACGCGGCCAAACGCCCAGAACCTCGTCTCCCAGGATGCTGAGCAACAAGACAAGGTATACAGGTGATACATCAGCTGTGTGTGTTTATGACCCGCTAACAGGTTCCCTAAAGTGTGGGGGTGTTTCTGACAGCGTGGAGCATGTGGCGTCTGTCTGATGTGATAAACAGCCTCACCTGGTCCAGGTCGCCCAGGTGATTCTCTCAAACACTGACTGCTCCGAGACCATCTTCCCCGAGGGAACTTCATGCACCTGCCGGGTGTAGCTGCTGCTGGAAACCTAGAGGAAATAATACACTTCATGTTTTACACTCAGGACATCAACACACAGGACTTTTCATGGGGCACGTTCAATCTCTAAACGGTGTGCACCATGTTGATATTGTCGTGTTGAAGGACATGCTGCCGCTGAATGGAGTGCAACGTGCTTTGAGTTCTGTTGTCTCTGGTTTATTGGCTGTGTCCCAGGTGATAGCCAATCAGCAGAGACGTGTCTGTAAACGCGTGGTAATAAAAAGGCAGAGAGCTCACAGCAGGGTGTTCTACACCCTCCCGTTTTAATTTAAATAAACAGGCTGAAATGTTTTGTCGGGCTGAATGTGACCATGTTTTACACAGAAAATAAAGAACATTTCATGTTTTACACAGGAAATCAGGAAGGACTTTTCATGTTTTAGTGAGTTCACTGATGTATGAAGAGGTCACAGCTCCAAGACTTCTGTCAGTCACCAAACCAACATTTAGGCTACCCCAGAACAAACTGACCCGGTACACTGGAGTCAGGATTAGGGTGTCACGATTTCCATTTTAAATGGACAAATGATCGAACTGAGCTGATGATTTGGACAGAGCGAGCTGAACATTTATCGAGCAGCGGCCCACCAGAGAAAACACTTTTTTCCCCTCCCACATCAATAGAATATACATTTTCAAATTGGAATCTATATTTCTTTTTACAACTCATATACAGGGTTTCTGCAGGTTTCAACAAGTACAATTTAGACATTTTTAAGACCTTTATGAATTAAATTTAAGACCTTTATCACGACATAAGGGAACAACGAAATGCAGAGTCACAAAAGCACTTCTGTGACTCTGAATAAATAAAAGTAAATAATAATAATTTGGACGAGCGAAAGAAAGAACTACAACACCACAGAAAAAATTAAACATTTCAATGATCATTATTGTTAGCGTTACATGGACGTAGGAACATTTAAGACCTGTTTAAAATTATTTCAGACCTAGATCACAATCCTTTTGCAGATTTAAGACTTTTTAAGACTTTTAAAGACCCCTGTGGTCATCACGAGCCACCGGTCTGCAAATATATTAATGAGAAGTTAGAATATTGGTTGAGAGTTACGTTTCTATTATTTCTAACCTGGATGTGTTTGCTGTCGGCTGAGAAGTCGATCTGGATGACGGAGCCGGGGATGTCCTTGCAGTAGCCGATCCTGTTCAGGGACGGGCCCAGAGAAAGGTCGTAGAAGTCCACAGCGCTGTCAACCGAACCCACCGCCAAGAACCGGTTGTCTGGACTGAACCTGAACCCAAGAAAACCCAGAAAGATGTTGAGGTATAACACAGAAGCAGATCTGGAAAGAGTGCAACGATATTCTACTTCAGTAAAAGTACTATTACCTTGATAACACTTTACTTAAGTAAAAGTAAAATTACTAGTACAAAAATAATCTCAAGTAAAAGTAGCTCATTTAAAACTGTTATAGCGTCTGTTTTCGTACTGTATGTCCTGTTATAGAGTCTGTTTTCATACCGTATGTCCTGTTATATAGTCTGATTCGTATCGTATGTCCTGATATAGAGTCTGTTTTCATACCGTATGTCCTGATTCGTACAGTATGTCCTGTTATAGAGTCTGTTTTCATACCGTATGTCCTGATTCGTACAGTATGTCCTGTTATAGAGTCTGTTTTCATACCGTATGTCCTGATTCGTACCGTATGTCCTGGATGGCGACGCTGCGATCTCTCTTCTTGCCCCAGACAGTGAGCGAGTTGACCAGCAGGACGATGAACTCTCCGTTCTCCGTACCGATGGAAACCATCTCTCCGTTGGGACTGTAAGACGTGCACTTGGCAGGATGACCCAAACTCACCTTGTTCAGAAGTTTCTGACAGAAAAACAGAACGTTTTGATGTGACTAATGACAAAGTCGCTCACGTTCAGAACGCAGCAGCTCGTCTTCTCTCTGGTTTTAACCCTGATGTTTAATCAGAGCTGGACGCAGCGTTTGAGGCGGAGCTTCGTTCATTCTTCTGAGAGTTTCTCAGTGTAAATATAGTTTCCTTAGGTAAAGTAACTGTCCATCTGTATGCTGTGCACACATTTTATATTTAGATGGATATCCTGTTTCTGCTTTGCTTTGTCCGTCAAAGCACTTTGCAAACTCTGTTTTTAAAGCTGCTGTATAAATAAAGCTATGTTGTAACATGAGCAGATGGTTTAAATGTTTAGTACCTTATCAGCCAGGTCCCATATCCGGATGGTCCCGTCATCACTGGCGGAGATGAAGACATCTTTAAACGGGTGAGTGGCCAGCCCCCAGATCCCTCCCTGAGTGTGTCCGTTGATCATGGTGTTGGACGCAGCGTTCTTCTCTCCCACCTCGATGATCTCTCCGTCTTTGGTTCCCACCAGGATTTTACCCTGCGGAGAAAAAACACGAGTCAGAAAAGTTATAGTCTCGCTTTGCCAGACTTTCCTCCACAGCGCTGCGGAGGAAAGTCTGACTAGTCCACAAAGCATTCCTGGATGGGAGCAAAATGTGCTCTGGTTTATTGGCATTTCTTTAAACCAATCACAATCGTCCTGGGCGGAGCTAAGCTCCAGACGGAGCCACGGTGCCTCTGCTAAATAGTCTCAGGAAGGAACTTGTTTTGGTGGAACATGGCCGGATTTAAAATCTTCTGGAAAGACTATGATCACACAGAAGACCTCGTTGGAAAGGTCCAGATGTTAGCTTTCATGCTAAATGAACAGAACGACACTAGCCTGAAGCGATGCGGAGATATCGGACATTATATAGCATGGATTGATGGATTTAGTGTACGAAGATACTGTAGTTCCAGGCCGGATTAAAAAGCTTCTGAAAGGCCTAAAATCACTGGCTGTGGGTGCTCCTTCTGGGAGGAAGGCTGAGTCTAGCAGGCTGTCTGCCCAGTGCGGGCCCTTAGTGCTTATGTGGACACTACCACGTGCATACGAAGGTCAGAGCAACTTCGTCTGATATGGTGGTCGTATGAAAGGCTGTACCAGACATGTGCTAGGTCTGGTACCTTCCCTCTGCAGAGTTTATATGTTAATAATCTGACAGGTCTGGTACCTTCCCTCTGCAGAGTTTATATGTTAATAATCTGACAGGTCTGGTACCTTCCCTCTGCAGACGGAGCGGACGTTCTCCACCGGCTGGCCCGTCTCCAGCTGAAACGCTCGGCAGCGCTTCATCTCCTGATCCCAAAGCTTCACGGCGCCGCCCTCTTTAGTCCTGTCAAACACACCAACAACTGACATCACGCTTTATTTTAAGAGTTGGGCTACATTCACGCTGTACATTTAGGTTTAAAAAGGAAAACGTTTTTGCTACGTTCCAGACTTCTGACCTGGAATAAAAACCAGATGCGGACCTTTGATAACCGCTGGTCTACAGTGGTAGAAGCAATCACGTTTAATTCAAGGCTAATGTTAGCTGCAGCTAGCTTCCATCACTGTTTGCTGGCCTTTAGAGTATGATTGGCTTCTAGTTTCTGGAGTTCATCCCTTTTCCAAACTCTAGCTGGGATAAAGCCTGTGGATGTTCGAGTACTCACGGGCGTTCCTTCCCCCCGGTGACGATGAGTCCGTCCCTCAGCGTGGTGTACATGGTGAACACCGGGCCGCTGTGCGCCTTGGCAACCACCCGCACCAGGAAGTGCTCCCGCCACACGTACACGTCTCCGTTTATAGCGCCGGTGAACGTCAGGTTGTTCTGCAGAAACATTCATCCAGAGGTTTAACACATTTTATTAATTTAAAAAGTTTCTCTAGGACTGTAGAACCAGTGAGCTAAGGGCTTAAGGTGGCCCAGGAATCAAAGAAACAAAGGACCAATCAAAGCAAGCATCGAAAATGTTAAAAAAAAGTGTAGGAAGTGTTGAAAAAACATTGAAAAAAAACATTGAATAATCGTTGAAGAAGAGTCAAAGAAAGCATCAAAAGCATCCAAAAAAAACATCCAAAAAACAAATTGAAAGTGTTGGAAAAAGCATTTTTTAAAAGCCTCAAAACCATTTAAAAAAGCGGCAAAAAAACGCCAAAAGCAGAAAAAGGTGTAGAGCGACGAAAAAAGCGTTGAAGACAGCAAATAACTAACTTAAATGACTTACTACAAATTCATCAAAGGGTTGAACACATCTATATATTTTATTTTGAAAGGTGAGACCCCGAAGGCGACAGACAGCATGGTCTGCTGGGTTTTATTTTGAAAGGTGAGGCCCCGAAGGCGACAGACAGCATGGTCTGCTGGGTTTTATTTTGAAAGGTGAGATGTGTCTTACCGCCCCAAAGGCCACAGACAGCATGGTCTGCATGCGGCCGTCCTCCACCGAGCCGATCACTCCTTTCTTGTAGACGAGCGAGCCTCCGACCAGCGTCCAGAACTTGATGTGTTTGATTCCCACTGACACAAACTGGGTGTCTGAGTCCGGTCTGAACTCCACCACGAAGATCCGCTCGGCGTGGCCGCCTTTACACGTCACCTTGGTGCCTGGATCAAAGGTCAAAGATCACACTCCGAGCAGATACTTTGGAGTTTGTTATTGATGCAAATTCAAAGTTTCCTTTAGCGTCATATTTAGACGCACTTGGTCGGGACTCTCGCCGTCACTTTTTGACGCTCTGGGTCGGGTCGTTAGGATTAGGGAAAGATTGTGGGCGGAGTACAAAAGCGCAGTAGAAGTAGAAAGTGGCATGAAAAGAAAAGACTCAAGTAAAGTAAAAGTACCTCAACATTTGAATGTACCAGTACTTAGTTACATTGCACCACTGCCGCCTACATGATTACATGATGCACATTCCTTAATGTTTCCCCTCTGGTTGTCAAAGACAAAGCGGCTTTTCCTCAAAAAAATTTGATGTTTTTCAATACAAAAAATTGCAATTTCACATCATTTTGGACCGTTATCACCACATCTGTATCTAAAAAACGTTGGAAAAGATAGAGCAGATAATAAATAAAAAATACTCAAAAAGCTTAAAGACAAAAATGAATGAAGAAGTCCAACTACAATCATTAGATCTGAGGAAAGTATTGCTGCTTTTTTTCTAACTTTTTTTCCACATTTATTTGGCTTATGTGCTGTAACCTAAGACTTATAATGGCGGGAAAACTCTATAACCAAACGGGTGATTTTGGGAATATGAGATAGACTTTTGTACCTTCCTGCCACCTCCACACGGTGATGGTGTGTTCAGGCTCCACGCCCACAGACAGCAGCAGCTTCCCCGTGGCACTGAAGTTGACGTAGCCAACCCCTTTAGCGTGGGAGCAGCGCAGGATGGACAGCGTCTGCTTGGTCATGGCGTCCCACACGTGGATGGATGGAGCAAGGCCTGAGAGAGGAGAACAGGAATATAGGAAGCAAAGAACTGAGGAACAACGGCATCGAAAGCATCAGAAAAAGCTTTGGGTTAAAGTGTAGAAAACCCCCCGTGAAAAAACGTTGAAAAAAGCATTAAAATTCTTTGGAACAAAAATGTCAAAAGCGACAAAAAAAGCAATTAACAAATTAGCAAAAGCATCAGAAGCATCAGAAAAAGCTTCAGAAAAAAACAATTGAGAGAAACGTTGAAAAAAAAACGTAGAAAAGATTTAAAGCGTAAAAAAGCTATGGAAATAAACGCAGAAAGCTTAAAAAAAGTGACAGAAAAAAACAATTGAAGAACGAGTCAAAGAAAGCGTCGAACACGGCCGAATAGAAGTTGGAAAAAACAAACAATGAAAGCATCAAGAAAAAGCATTACTTTACAAGCAACACTAGGTAACTTTTCCCGCTTCGGTCCCCCTACAGGTGGAAAGGGAAATTGTCCATTACATTACATTGTCCAGTTCATTCGAACTACAGATCTGCTACCCAATCTGGAAAACTTGCATAATGTAAACCTGTACAGGGACCGAAGCGGGAAAAGTTACCTAGTGTTTTTAAATGCAAGACAGCTTTATTTCCAACAACAAGGCATTTTAAAGTGACATAAAACCTTACTGAGGAACAGTAACCCAGGACCGAACGGTCCAACAGAAGGACAGAAGGACTAAAGCTGTAAGATAGGAACCTAAGAACTACAGTATCAATGGACCAATGAGGTTCTCTACAACATCGGAAAACAGCTGGAAGAAACAGCTGATAAGAACATCGTAAGCGTCAAAAAAGCCACAAAAGGATAAAAAACGCTGAAAGCATCGAAAATAGCGTCGACAAAAAAGTCAAAGAAAGTGTAAAAAAAAAAAGGTTGAAAGCGTCTAAAAAAGAATCCAAAAGAATCAACAAAGCGTTGAAAGTGTCATTTAAAGCAGAAACAATTTCAAAAAATGTCAAATACAGCGGCCAAAAAAACTATTTTGTATTTAAAAAAACCCTCAAAAGCATCAAAAAGTTAGCCAAGGAACCAAAGCAGCCAGGGCCTCAGCATACTAGAAACCACAGTGTCAAAGAACCAAGGAACTTTGGGTCCCTAGAACTGTAGAACCAGTATACTTAGGAACTAAGGATCAATTAACTAAGGTCTAAGCAGCCTAGGTCTTGAAACCAAGGGGCAATAGAACCAAGAAACCACATTATCAAATAACCAAGGAACTATGGTTCCAAGTACCAAAGGCATTAAGGTAGCCAGGAACCCAAGGATCAGGGAACTAGGGACCTAAGCCACTAAGTTAGCCTAGGAATCAAGGAATAGTGGACCAAGAAACTAAGGTATTGAGCAACCAAGAGCCCTAGCATCCTAGAAACTGTGGAACCAAGGTTATAAGTCAGAAAGATAGCACAGGATCCTAAGAACCACAGTATCCGGAAACCAAGGAACTGAGGTTCCATAGAACTGTAGAACCAGGGAACTTAGGAAATAAGGTAGCCCAGAACTCCAAGAAACTAAGAAGCAAAGAACCAAGGAACTAAGGTCTAAACAACAAAGGACCCTAGCATCCTAGAAACCAAGGAACCATAGAACCAAGAAACCTAAGAAACCCAGTATCAAGGAACCAAGGAACTGTGGTTCCAAGTCCAAAGGCAAAAATGTAGCCAAGGAACCAAAGGACCAAGGAACCATGTACCCTAGCATCCTAGTAACAGTGGAACAAAGGTTGTAAGTCATGAAGATATCAAAGAAACTAAGGAACCAAAGGACCAAAGAACCTAGGAACTGTGGTTCCAAGTACCAAAGGCTTTTAGGTAGCCATGGGACCATGGAACCAAAGGAGGCATGCCACCAAGGAATGAAGGAAACAAGGGACTGGGAAGGTAAAGAACCTTTGAACAAAAGGAGAAATGAAACCACAGGATGTAAGGAGTGTCAGGGAGACCAGGCTGATATTTAGGAGTTTAGGGAGAAGGTGTTAGGGACCAGAGATTAGACGGTATCTGCTATAGGATCATTCACTACTTCCCCATATCGGTCACGAGAAGAAGGGGACTGGTACTGACATGCTGATTCAACAGAGCAAAACTGGTACGCGACGGGGAAATCACATCATCAGGAAATTGGAAAATGAATGCTTCCATTGCAAACTCCATTAACACCTTTGGCCATGATCACACAGAGAATCCTTCCTTCTGAAGTCAGCGCTAATCAAGACGAGTCGCGTTTGGGGCCGATGGGTAATCGCAAAACAAATCAATCCTAAACTACATGTCAAAAAACTGCTGAAGCAAAACTACTGGAAAGACTAGAAGGCCCGTCCACACCAAGAACAATAACTATAACGATATTAACGTTCTGTAAACAGCAGTGTGAAGCTCGACTGCACGCTCCCACTGATAGTAACTTACATGATACACTAAAACAGCATACATAACGTAAGATTAAAGGAATGTCAATCATATGAGATTTTGAGAGGTGTGATGTTGATGAAATGTTGTGGCCAGACACAGAGGAGATTGGATGACCCATGAGGTTGATACATTTGTAGCATACTTGGTTTTTAACCAAGTTTATTTATTAAGTTTTTACTTTTTCTTGCACATATTGTGCAGTAGATTGGGACAGGGCTGTAGTACTCGAGTCCGGCATTGGACTCAAGACGTTTTTTCTATGGTCTCGGTCTCGGCAGAGTCCAGGTATCTTTATTATGTTTGCAATAATATTGGAGGGAAAGTGAAACACTGGCCACCTGATAACCAATCACACACATCTGTTTTCTTTAGATGAGATCAGATGATATCAAGGGGAATGGCTATACTTAAAAATCCTGGGTGTTGTGACACTGTTTTTGCTTTTAGATCAACAAATAATAACTCAAAATGATTGTCTTGATACTGTCACGCATCTAACTTTTTTTTTTCTGTCCTGGACTCGGTCTTGACTTGGACTCGAACCCTTTTGGACTCGGTCTTGACTTGGTCTTGACTAGTCCTGGTCTTGGACTTGTCTTGGACTCGACAAAGGTGGTCTTGACTACAGCACTGGTTTGGGATCGTTTTTGCTGTAGTTTCTTTAAGTATTTGCGCTCTGGGGGATATTTTATGGGATCTTGTGGTTTGGGAAAAGCAGAGCCTGACAGGTCTGGTGTGTGGGATCAGGTGATGCACAGTAAATTACAGCTGTGCTTCTGTGTTGGGCGGTGGCTCAGTACTCCAGCGACCCCGTGTTCCAATAACACTTTAGACTTATATATAACTGTAGGCCTATGTGCCACCAGCGGAAGTGGCTAGTAAGAGTTACTGCGATACCCGCCACTGCCAGATTTTACCCGCATTTGGCTGGTAGGCGGGAGCTAAGGTCAAGCCCTGAATGAAACCTGTTATTTTGATGGATTTACTGTGCCAAATCGATTGAGAAAAACTGTAATCTTTGCAGCTCTAGATTCATCCTCTGGGGACCATGAATATCTAAAGTAAACATAGATATATTACGTCCAGCAGATGTCCCGCTCTTGACCAAATTGTTGGATAGAAAGTCCTATGTGATCATGGCTGTGGAGGGTTAATAAAACAGATAATAAAACATTCAAACCTCTGCATCGTACAACAGATCCAGGGTTAGACTCTGTGAGAGCCTCTGAATCCCAGTCTTACCACAAACATTACAGACACCACATACAGTAAGAACCCGGGGGAACACCGAGCTAACACGGCTAGTTTTCCATGCTAAGAGGCGCTAAGCAAGGCTTTGTTCTCAGTCCGACTTGCTCTAGTTTCTCTACTGCCGTGCTCACTCTGAAATGGAGACATTTGAAAACACAAAAAGTTTTCCAATCTTCCTCCACAGGAAGTTGTTTTTGGCGAGATGATCTAAACTAAACGTCTGCATCTGACTTATTCCAGCTCACAGGCCTGAACGATTGGCAATAACGAAACATTTAATTAACTTACTTTTAACTTTTAAGCAACAAACATTCTAGTTGACTGCTCGGTTATTCTGCTTAACTTTACAACTGATTAAGGTACAAAAGTTTACCTTTTTTTCGTCCTTCATGCAGTAAAAATAAGTTATTTCCGCCTTTTTCAGAAAAAAGAATCGCCTTTTTCTATGTTTTTGTCGCCATGTTTTGAAGTTTTGGTCTAGGAATAAAATCCTGAGAGTCAAAAAGCGACAAATGCTTTTTAAAAAACCTGGAAAAAAGTGGCCAAAACGTCAGGAAAGTGACAAATAAGTGGAAAAATGCATCTGAGGCTTTCCTGATACTGGTATCGGTATTGGGACACCTCTAGTACTCTGTACCAGGAAGCAGTACATGGTATCGGACCATCTCTATTTTTCATATATTGTTAGAAATGCTCTTTACACGCCAACAGCAATAGACCTTTTTCACAGCAGACATGTTGGCATGTCATAGTAGGAACAGCACAGGTGTATTCAGAACCATTACTGATGGCTGCATTCACTTAGGAGAGGTCCTGGTATTAAACTATTAATGATGGCTGCATTCCACTTAGGAGAGGTCCTGGTATTAAACTATTAATGATGGCTGCATTCCACTTAGGAGACGTCCTGGTATTAAACCATTACTGTGGCTGCATTCCACTTAGGAGAGACCCTGGCATTAAACCATTACTGATGGCTGCATTCCACTTAGGAGAGGTCCTGGTATTAAACCATTACTGATGGCTGCATTCCACTTAGGAGAGGTCCTGGTATTAAACCATTACTGATGGCTGCATTCCACTTAGGAGAGACCCTGGTATTAAACCATTACTGATGGCTGCATTCCACTTAGGAGAGACCCTGGCATTAAACCATTACTGATGGCTGCATTCCACTTAGGAGAGGTCCTGGTATTAAACCATTACTGATGGCTGCATTCCACTTAGGAGAGACCCTGGTATTAAACCATTACTGATGGCTGCATTCACTTAGGAGAGGTCCTGGTATTAAACCATTACTGATGGCTGCATTCCACTTAGGAGAGGTCCTGGTATTAAACCATTACTGATGGCTGCATTCCACTTGGGAGAGACCCTGGTATTAAACCATTACTGATGGCTGCATTCCACTTAGGAGAGGTCCTGGTATTAAACCATTACTGATGGCTGCATTCCACTTAGGAGAGGTCCTGGTATTAAACCATTACTGATGGCTGCATTCACTTAGGAGAGGTCCTGGTATTAAACCATTACTGATGGCTCCATTCCACTTAGGAGAGGTCCTGGTATTGTGCATGCTGACTCACTGAAATATCTTACTGGGACACTTGATGGAACTGAGCCATCGTTAAGGTTATCAATCTCAGCTGTGCTTTTCCTACTATGACAAGTCAACATGTCTGCTGTGATAAAGGTCCATAAATAACTTCTGGGCTCTGAAAAAGGAGTGAAAAAGATCCGTGATCTGCCCACCAATCACTGCCTCTCCACTGTACGAGCCACAGTCTAGAGTTACTGCAGGTCAGCTGCAGAACGGAGGAGAAACTCAGGAAAGTTGCCGCTGAGACGAGAAGTTGTTTCTCCGCTCTGCCCTGAAGCAGCGGCGCTCGTGCACGTCCATGTGCGGGCGGAGCCCCGATGTGATGCTTCCTTCACATCTTACTAGCTTTCCAACATCACCAACCCTGCCTTTAACCCTCCTGTTGTCCTCCCGGGTGAAAACTGAAAACACTTTTTTTCAAATGTGTCTTTAATATTTTTTTTCTTGCTTTATTCAACTTTTTCTAAGCTTTCCCCCCAGCTACCGCAAGTATATACACCCCTTAAAACTAGGGATCGACCGATATGGATTTTTTAGTGCCGATACCATCAGCCTTAGCCGATGACCGATACAGCTGCCAATTTTCTTGAGCCGATATTTGGAGCCGATACTGCTTTTTCTCCCTCAATTTACATTATAAAAATGTAAATCCTGCCACAATGGATTTGTTTTCGGAATCTGCTCTGCCATTTCTTTAAAAATAATAAACACAGATCAGAGTCACTTCTGCAATCATCTTACATTCATATCACCCAGATTATGTGTGCAGTGTGCATCATATGGATGGGTGCAGCGTCTCCAGGTACACAGAGCCGTCTGTGTTAATTTTGTCACCTATTTTTTATTTAGTCTTAGTCTTATGCCAAAAAATTTTATTAGTCAAGTTTTAGTCGACTTTTTTTAAATAAATTATTTCTGATAACCATTTCAGTCAAATAGTTATAAAAATAAATAAATGCTATAAAGTTATATAAATATTGAGCCTCTTCATTATTTCACCAGTAAACGACAAAAATAACCACTGCATGGGGAAAGGATATTTTACAATAAAATAAATGCAGCACGAAACTGGCGAGGCGTATTTCAAGTGAACCCAACATGTGTTGTTTTTCAGACAACGGCAGCTGCAGACTGTCGTACGTCTCGTGTTGGAAATAGAGACAAACCTTTACACCGTTTAGCTGTCAGCATTTTAACTGTGTTAAATCCAACTGCTAGCTAATGGTAGGCTAACGTTACCTGCTGCCTAGTGTAGTGTTAACTAGCGCCCCATGCAGTGATGTTTCGGTTGACTCTAACGTCCGTTTAGGAGCATCAGAGAGAAGCGCAGGCTATTCGGTCCGGTAGATAACGGTCGTTAGGGCACCTGTCGGTGCCGTAGCACCGGGTCTCGGTAACAGCTGAATATTCTATCGCATGATGAAAAAGTAGAGACGATTGTAGATGAAAATGAAGAGAGATAGTAGTTTTTATTTTATGCAAAACATTTTAGTCTCGTCTTTTTTCGTCAACAATAATGCATGTTAATTTAGTCTTAGTCAGCGTTTTTGGACATCGGCGCAGTCTCGTCATCGTCTCGTCTTAGTCATGGAAAAAAAGGTCGTTGACGAACATATTTAGTCTCGTCTCGTCTGACGAAATTAACACTACTGTGTGGATGCCTGTCTGTAAATAATGCCGGGAAAAAACTATCAGCGAATGCAGCAGCCGTGTATCGGCATTGGCTGATATGTGGCTGCTGCGTTCGCAAATATCGGCCCCATATATCGGCCGGCCGATAAAATCGGTCTATCGCTACTTAAAACAACTTATTACCAAAAGTTTTTTCAAAATTCATGGCCAATAAACCTCATTTATATGATTTTATACCTAATGTTTGAGTTAAAAAGCAAAAAATTTTAAATATTTTGACAATTAAGTTAAAATCCAAGGAAGACTTTTGGCAGAGCTTTTTTTTTTTTTTCAAATGCTGTAAAATATAACATCCGAAATTCAATGATATTGCGAAGGATGTTGTATTGAACCAACCATGTTTTTTTGGGGGGCAATTTGGTTAAAAGAAACCCATATTTTTTGTGTAGAAACTTTGAAAAACGGGTCAAGTTTGACCTGTTTTTGAGGACCTTTGAGGACAACAGGAGGGTTAATGGCAACAGGAAGGGGCGGGACTTCGCCTCTCTATTGGGTTAGACAAGTCCAGTTTTCTTTGGATTAGCGTGGAAGGATTTGAGTGAAAAGAATCTGTGTTTTCATATGACTCCTTGTTAGAGCGTGAACACGGCGTCTGACAGACTACAGACAGTCATTACTCACCGGAAACCTCCGTCTCTACACAGCAGCAACACACACACACACACGCGCACACACACACACACACACACACACACACACACACACACAAACGTTACACAGCGTGAACGGGAACAGAACCATGTGATTGGATGATGGATGATGACAGCAGACACTTACCTGGCAGGTCAGTGATGTCACCTGGGGATGAGGATGAGGAAGCAGTGGAGAGAAAAGAAAAGAAAGAAGTGCGATGGACAGAAAGCAGTCGTGCATGAAAACAACATGGTGATCTAACTCTGGTTATATGGAGAAACTAGAGCTGCAACTGCAGATTATCTTCTGGATGAATGGATTAGCAGTTTGGTCTCTAAAATGTGGATCAGTGTCTCCTAAAAAGCCCAAGATGATGTCTTCCCTACGGACTGATGTTAGCATGGTAGTTAGTTAGTAGCTAGTTGGAGAAGCTAGCAGGGCGTGTACTGTCGATGTAGGCTGGGACTCGCTAGGACTCGCTGGGACTCGCTGGGACTCGCTGGGACTCGCTGGGACTCGCTGGGACTCGCTAGGACTCGCTGGGACTCGCTGGGACTCGCTAGGACTTCGCTTGGGACTCGCTGGGACTCGCTGGGACTCCTCGCGGACTTCGCTGGGACTTCGCTGGGACTCCGGGCTTGGGACCGCTGGGACTCGGCTGGGACTCGCTAGGACTCGCTGGGACTCACCGATCTGTCCCGTAGCGATCACGTTCTGGTATTTGGGGTGTTGGTTGACGGTAAGACACAGGATGTCGTCGGTGTGTTCCAGGTAGAAACTCTGGCTTCCTGTCCAGACAGGAAGCAGGAAGTGTGAAAAAACAAACAATGTTTAACATCAGAAGGTGTGTGTGTGTGTGTCTGTGTGTGTGTGTCTGTGTGTGTGTGTGTATGTGTGTGCGTCTGAGTGTGTTTGTGTATGTTTGTTTGTTTGTTGGTGTGTCTGTGTGTGTGTCTGTGTGTGTATGTGTGCATGTCTGTGTGTATGTGTGTGTGCGTTTCTGTGTGTGCATGTCTGTGTGTATGTATGTGTGTGTGTGTGTGTGTGTCTGTGTGTATGTGTGTGTGTGCATGTCTGTGTCTATGTGTGTGCATGTCTGTGTGTATGTATGTGTGTGTATGTGTGTGTGTGTGTGTGTGTGTGTGTGTGTATGTGTGTGTGTGCATGTCTGTGTCTATGTGTGTGCATGTCTGTGTGTATGTGTGTGTATGTGTGTGTCTCTGTGTCTCTGTGTGTGTGTGTGTGTGTGTGTGTGTGTGTGTGTGTGTGTGTGTGTCTGCACTGACCGGCCGACAGGTTCTGGATGATGACGGCGGCGGCCGTGTGGAACACGATGTCAGCGCCGTCGTTGAGGTAATGCAGGTTGTTGCGACAGTCGAAGCCTCGGTAGCCGAAGACGTGCTCCAACACCAGCTCCTGGAAACAAAACCTCAAAACGTAAAACATATAACCATACAGGACTAATGTTCAGCAGCAGTTAGAGTCACTAGAAGTTCTGTTGTTGCTGCTGACAGACTCAGATTATTATTCTAAGTGTCTGACAACATTATGGGATGGATCCCTACAGAGATAGACCTTTTAGTTAAAGGCAAGGCAGCTTTATTTGTAGAGCACATTTCAGCAACAGGGCAATTCAAAGTGCTTTACATAAAACATTAAAGAGCAGTTAGAAAACAATTAAAAAAAATTTAAAAACATTAATAAACAAATTAAAAACATTAAAAGACAAGAATAAAATTGATAGTGCAGTATAAGAATAAATGTTACAGTGCAGTATAAGTTAAATAAATAGGTTATTTAAAGAAAAGCAACATAAAAAAGATAGGTCTTTAAAGAGTAAGATCCTTTTAGTTTAACATGAAACAGCCCCGAAATCAACATCACCAAACTCCATTTTTTTTTTTTTTTTAAAAAATAATTATTTTTTTTTTTTTTATAAAAATTTTCAAAAAAACTTAATTTAAAAAAAAAAATTTTTTTTTTTTTTTAGATCCAGCATTTACCAGACTCCATGTAAATAATCAGGACTTTTAGCTGCTATAGAGCCAGCATATCTCCACCAGACTCCATGTAAATAATCAGGACTTTTAGCGTGTATAGAGCCAGCATATCTCCACCAGACTCCATGTAAATAATCAGGACTTTTAGCGTGTATAGAGCCAGCATATCTCCACCAGACTCCATGTAAATAATCAGGACTTTTAGCGTGTATAGAGAAAATAAGGTAGAGAAGGTACTGACCTCCACCACCTTCTTCTTCTTGGTCACGTTGTTCTTCAGCAGTTTGTCAGGCAGCGGAGCGGCTCGGCTCACCGGAGGCCTGGACACCAAAGACATACACTCAAAATTATTATAGTTTTAATATTATAGTGTGAGTGCATGCATCTGTGTGTGTTACTGTGTGTGCGTGCGTGTGTCTATTTGTGTGTGTTTGTGTGTCTGTGTGTGTCTCTGTCTGTGTGTGTGTGTGTGCATGCGTGCCTCTGTATGTGTGTGTCTCTGACAATGTGTGTGTTTGTGTGTGTGTGTGTGTGTGCGCGTGCCTGTGTGTGTGTGTGCCTCTCTGTCTGTGTGTTTGTGTGTGTGTGTGTGTGTTTGTGTGTACCTCTCCTCCACAGGAACTTCTTTGTGCTGCAGGTGAGGTCTGGTTCCTGTCATGTTCCTGATGCTGGCGGAGTAGATCTTGGTGACGTAGTCCACCGTCTTCTCCCGGGCCACATCGCTGTCGTACCCTGAAAACAGCATGAGAACCTCAGACTCAGACGACATGAGAACCTCAGACTCCCAGCGGGGAGACTTTCAGAATAAAAGCCCGGTGGTGCAGACTGGTCTCATGAAGTAGCGTATGTATGACACGCTAATTCGTATGCCATTTTGGTGTGTTATCAAGATGCAAAATCGCTTTTTAGCGTGTTTATCAACGCAATTTGCCCACCATTGACACCGTAGTGAGTAGTATGAAGGGAAGTAAGTCCGTGGAAGTCCTTTCACCAGGGAAGCTGGGGTCAGGTCCCACGTGTGGCGATTTTCAGCCGTTTTTTTATTTTTTTGTTACTGTATTTTAAGCCTCCCCCCAAAGTTTCTTTCCTAAACCCAACCGTTTATTGTTTTCCTAAGCGTGTTTTTGTCGTTTTTTTGTGTTACTAAAGCCTTTCCCGGTGTTCTTTTCCTAAACCCACCTGGTGTGTATGTTTACATCCGCTGTATACAGCGTAGACGTACACGTGGATAGCTCAAAATGCGTCCAGATAACACGCCACTTGGCTTTAGGAAAGTGGACGTATGTTTACGTGAAGTCATGTTGGGTGGGGAGTCTCTGCGTGGTTACCTCCGTCCTCCTCGGTGTCGTCGTCAGATTCCTCGCTGTCCACGGCTTTGCTCTCCTTGTGACCCGGCGGCTCTCGGCTCCAGATCATCAGCGCTGTGTCGGCCCCGCCCACCGACAGCAGCACCGTGTCGTCGTTGGACCAGCGCACGTTGGTCACGTTGGTGCTGTGGCCCACGTACTTCTTAAACCTGGCAAACTGGCCCTGAGGAAGGACCGTTACGGAGAACAGAGACAAGTCAGACTGAGAAGAGGAAAACATTTGGGGGGTATTTTGGGCTTTAGGTG
>NC_053112.1:2143218-2160718 GCF_010015445.1 Perca fluviatilis | reverse complement strand
CACAGAGTCAGAGGCACAGAGGCAGAGACACAGAGTCAGAGGCACAGAGGCAGAGACACAGAGTCAGAGGCAAAGAGGCAGAGACACAGAGTCAGAGACACAGAGGCACAGAGACACAGACACACAGAGACACAGACACACAGAGACAAAGAGGCACAGAGTCAGAGACACAGAGGCACAGAGGCACAGAGTCAGAGACACAGAGTCAGAGACACAGAGTCAGAGACACAGAGGCACAGACACATAAATACACAGAGACAAAGAGGCACAGAGGCACAGAGTCAGACATACAGAGACGAAGAGACACAGAGGCAGAGACACAGAGGCACAGAGACACAGAGACACCGAGGCAGAGGCACAGAGGCACAGAGTCAGAGACACAGAGTCAGAGACACAGAGGCACAGAGACACAGAGTCAGAGACACAGAGTCAGAGACACAGAGGCACAGAGGCAGAGACACAGAGGCACAGAGGCACAGAGTCAGAGACACAGAGGCACAGACACATAAATACACAGAGACAAAGAGGCACAGAGGCACAGAGGCACAGAGTCAGACATACAGAGACGAAGAGAAACAGAGGCAGAGACACAGAGGCACAGAGACACAGAGACACCGAGGCAGAGGCACAGAGTCAGAGACAGAGTCAGAGACACAGAGTCAGAGACACAGAGGCACAGAGTCAGAGACACAGAGGCACAGAGGCACAGAGGCAGAGACACAGAGTCAGAGACACAGAGGCACAGAGGCAGAGACACAGAGTCAGAGACACAGAGGCACAGAGTCAGAGACAAAGAGGCACAGAGGCACAGACACAGAGTCAGAGACACAGAGTCAGAGACACAGAGGCACAGAGACACAGAGACACAGAGTCAGAGACACAGAGGCACAGAGGCAGAGACACAGAGTCAGAGACACAGAGTCAGAGACACAGAGGCACAGAGACACAGAGACACAGAGTCAGAGACACAGAGGCAGAGACACAGAGGCACAGAGACACAGAGTCAGAGACACAGAGGCACAGAGACACAGAGGCACAGAGACACAGAGGCAGAGACACAGAGGCACAGAGACACAGAGTCAGAGACACAGAGGCACAGAGGCACAGAGACACAGAGGCACAGACACATAAATACACAGAGACAAAGAGGCACAGAGGCACAGAGTCAGAGACACAGAGTCAGAGACACAGAGGCACAGAGACACAGAGGCACAGAGTCAGAGGCAGATACACAGAGGCACAGAGACACAGAGTCAGAGACACAGAGGCACAGAGGCACAGAGGCACAGAGGCACAGAGACACAGAGTCAGAGACACAGAGGCACAGAGACACAGAGTCAGAGACACAGAGGCACAGAGGCACAGAGACACAGAGTCAGAGACACAGAGGCACAGAGACACAGAGACACAGAGGCAGAGACACAGAGGCACAGAGACACAGAGTCAGAGACACAGAGGCAGAGACACAGAGGCACAGAGACACAGAGTCAGAGAGACAGAGTCAGAGACACAGAGGCACAGAGACACAGACATAGAGACACAGAGTCAGAGACACAGAGACACAGACATAGAGACACAGAGACACAGGGACAGAGTCAGAGACACAGAGGCAAAGACACAGAGCCACAGAGCCACAGAGCCACAGAGACACAGAGACACAGAGTCAGAGACACAGAGACACAGACATAGAGTCAGAGACATAGACAGAGACACAGAGAGACAGAGAGACAGAGGGAGACACAGAGACACAAAGACAAAGAGACAGAAAGACAGAGAGACAGACTTCAGACAGACATATACAGTATATATCGTGGAGGTTTCATTTATGGGATAGGCCGGATGTCCCACTCTTTACTGTAGGCCATGATGTCCCACAGCAGAGTAACGGTAGCTCAACCAGCTGTTACTAATGATATTATCTATATACCTGTGGTATACCATGTTGTCCTCTCTGCAGGACATGTCCAACAGCAGAGTAACGGTAGCTCAACCAGCTGTTACTAATGATATTATCTATATACCTGTGGTATACCATGATGTCTCTCTCTGCAGGACATGTCCAACAGCAGAGTAACGATAGCTCAACCAGCTGTTACTAATGATATTATCTATATACCTGTGGTATACCATGTTGTCCTCTCTGCAGGACATGTCCAACAGCAGAGTAACGGTAGCTCAACCAGCTGTTACTAATGATATTATCTATATACCTGTGGTATACCATGTTGTTTTCTCTCTCACACTTCCGTGATATTGGGATGTGCACCAAGTAGTTGGGTTAGGGTTACACAGTTAGTACTTCTACGTCTCCTGCTCTCACGAAGAGTAATCAGTAAGAAAGGAGGGCGAGACCTTTAGAGGATGGAGACAGCGCTGCTCTCTTGATGGCGTACGTCTTCAGACATCTCTCGAACATGTCGTCCCAGAGCTCCACAATGCCGTCCTTCCCCCCCGTCACAAAGCCCTGCACACACAAGCAGCACTCAGCACCTTCCCACGCACCCACTACTCTGAATACGACAATACTCTGAATGTGATACACACTCAGAAACAGAAGTACCGTTGTGCACCTAAAAGGGTACAAATGCTTGTCCCAGGAGACAATTGTGTACCCTTCTCTTTCATTTTATACCCTTAAATTAGCCAAAAGGTACAGTTTTGAACTCGTAAAAAACAATACTGTATTGTAAAGGGGACATTAAAAAGTGCACCTGTAAGTACAGAGATGTTCTTTTGAATGTGTACAAGTCATGTAAACAGCATATTCAGTTTGGATATTCAGAATAAATCATTTTTTGGATGCATAATTTTCAGATGAAGACGTGTGTGATATTTCAGTATTATTCAGGTTTTAGAAGCATTCTTTGGACAAGTTTACAGTGCATTCAGAATCTGCGTCTCAATCAGGGTTTGTACGGCAGTTTGTGACAGTTTACAGCTTACGGTCAGCTCTGTGCGTTGCTATGGTTACTGGACACAAACCAAGCAGCCGACAGTTTGCAGGGCTGCGGTAGAGATGCTCGGCCAAAAGAAAAGGAGAAACAGCTACTTTTAAACAGAGTTGCAACGATTAGTCAATCGTCAGAGAAATAAATCTCCAACTACTTTAAAAATTGGTTAATTGTTAAAGTAATTTTTCATGCAAAATGATTGTTGTCACAGATTGTTCCAGCTGTTCCAGGTGTTGCAGCTGTTACTGTTGTGTCAAAATGTGATAAAATCTGGTTTAGAATTAAATTAAGGGCAAGCATATGATGTGTGCCTTTGAGGTATAGACAGGTGACGTCTTGTGTCTGTCAGAGAGGAGTCCTAGGTTCTCCTCCCCAAAGTCACATCACTGTATATGCAGTTGCCAGCTACAGAGTCAGAGGCTGGCACATGGCCAAAGCCTCAAGCAGTTGGCCAGGGAGATGCAAAGTCAGCTAAAAGAGAGCGGAGTCAGCAATATGACATCAACAAGGGACTTCCCTAAGAAGGAGGTCCTTAGACTCAAAAGTATCCAATTGGATTTTTAAGAAGCATGTCCTGAAAACTGTTATTGGGAGAAAGTCTCTTTTGGCAGATATAAGGTGACACCAGACAAAGAAATCTTCAGTAAGCTGTCCAGAACTTACTCGGGTTTTATGTGTGTTGAACTCTTTTCAAGCACATTAAAGCGTCCATATTATGCTCATTTTCTAGTTCATAACTGTATTTTAAGGTTGTACCAGAATAGGTTTACATGGTTTAATTATCAAAAAACACCATGTTTTGTTGTACTGCACAGCTCTCTCTCACTGCTGCAGATCCTCTTTTCACCTGGTTTCTGTTTTAGCTACAGAGTGAGACCTCTTTTCTTCTTCTTCTTCTGTACTATCTTTGATTGCACTCGCACATGCTCAGTAGCTCAGATGTAGATCATGTCAGGTAGCTCCATAGACAGTAAAAGAAAGGCTGTTTCTCCAACTTCAGTCAGTTACAAGGCAGGATTAGCTGGGAGACTTCTTCTAAACCAGGTAAGTAGTTCTTTTGTAGATTATGGTGAACTTGTGTGTGTTGTAGCAGTGCTAACGCTATTTGAAAAGGACGTTTGGGTCTGAGCCATTAATCTGGCCTTGGCGTCGGATCTATAATTCACAACAACATTACCTTGTCCAGGGAGCACATGGCGAACACAGGGCCGTCGTGGGCTTTGACGGTCTTGATGAGCGTGGTGTCTCTCCAGATGTAAACGTCTCCGTTAGTCGCTCCGGAGAACACCAGGTCCTCTGACCTGCCGTAACACGCCGACATCATCGTCTCCTGTTTCCCCAGGTTCCCGAAAATCCCCCGTTTGAACGTCAGACCGCCACCTGCAGGACCACAGCGGACCATCACTCATCCAAAAACAATAGAAGAGGGGAACAACATTTGATTTGTATGTATTGTTTATTCCGCTGATTTTTTAAATAAATTCTCTTCACCAGAATGTTTTTACAATTATTTTTCTAAATATATTCTGTGTGTCTGTGTAATTTGCAATTTTTTTTGCTGCTTTTGGAATTTCTTAATGCATTTTTTCGCTGTTAATTTTTACGCTTTTGAAGCATTGTTTTTACACTTTTTCTGACACCTTTTCTTTACACTTTTGAAATTAGGAATACTTTATTGATCCCTAGGGGTAACAGGTAAGGGTTACGTTATAGAAAAGGAATATATATAAACAGATAAATTATAAGAAAAGTAGCTATAAGACATTTAGTTGACCAATCAGTAGAATCTTCTTGTTGTTTAACTGATAACTTCTGAACTTCCTCTTCATCCACAGCACTAACCGGAGTATGAACAAGTGCTTCAGGTCAACAGGAAGTGAGGAAACAGGAAGTGAGGAAGAGGAAACCAAGTTTACCTGAATGTTGCCAGAACTTTATGTGTTTGATGCCGACAGTCACCAGTTTGTCCATCCTGAAGGGGTTGCTCTTCACCACAAACGTTTTCTCTTTATGACCCCTAAAGGAACAGAAACCAGCTTAAAGTCTGCTCATAGTTTCAGATTTTATTATTATCAACGAGAAATCTCATGTTCAGACTCAAAACAACATGTTAGTCCGTCTCTCAAAACTGTGACTTGCTGACTGTCTGTCTCTCTCAGCTCCAATATTTCACTCTTACGCAGATGATACACAGCTCTATCTGTCTTCCAACAGGAAGATGAAAAGGTTGGAAAGGTGAACAGATAAACAGGTTAATGCGTAAAAAGGTAAAAGGGTAAACAGGTGTACCTGGCCTTGGCCAGCCTCTCTCCTTTCTTCCAGTCCCAGATGACAATGGAGTGAAATTCATCGATTCCCACGGAGATCAAACTCTTTCCGTCCGCTGAGACAGAAAGAGAATGAAATACAAGATGCAAGATATACAAGAGAGACAAGATAAAAAAGATGAGATAAAGAGACTTTCACATTAGAAGCTGCATTTAAAAAACCTCACACACAAAAAATCTTCTTAATGTGACTCTCACTTCTTTATAAACTGAATCTGTCAACACACGCTGATTCAGGGATGAAAAATGGTGCTAACTGTTCATAAAAGGTAAATTATAGTTTACAGATGATGGTTTGCGGTATAGAGGCGGTACATCAGCCGCGTTGATCAGTCTACAGACTTCTGCAGTTGGGTAAGCAAGGAATTCTTCTGTTGATTTCTTCCCATGAAGCCAACATGGAAACAATTTTAGTTTACCTTACTTTAACTTAAAAGGTAACTTTGTTTTTTTTCAACCTTGACCCCATTTTCCCATGTTTTGGTCTTGGTTCGTCTTTCCACTGTTCCAACCATCACCACTCTGGTTTGGTTGAAATAAACCCTTAATTCACCCATTTACATGTGGAGATATGCTGGCTCTATACACGCTAAAAGTCCTGATAATTTACATGGAGTCTGGTGGAGATATGCTGGCTCTATACAGACTAAAAGTCCTGATTATTTACATGGAGTCTGGTGGAGATATGCTGGCTCTATACACGCTAAAAGTCCTGATTATTTACATGGAGTCTGGTGGAGATATGCTGGCTCTATACACGCTAAAAGTCCTGATTATTTACATGGAGTCTGGTGGAGTTTGGTGATGGTGATTTCGGGGCTGTTTCATGTTAAACTAAAAGGATCTTACTCTTTAACTAAAAGGTCTATCTCTGTAGGGATCCATCCCATAATGTTGTCAGACACTTAGAATAATAATCTGAGTCTGTCAGCGGCAAAAACAGAACTTTTAGTGGACTCTAACTGATGCTGAACATTAGTCCTGTAGGGTTACATTGCAGCCCGGTTCACGGCTGCCGGTTACAGAGTTCTCGCTTGATACTGGACACATTTCAAAGATTGTTGTTCCCATCAGACACTTAGACACACAAACAAAGTTACCCTTTAAGTTTAGTAACTGTAACTTCTTTCTGTCAGCTGCTGTGCACTCTGCTACTGCTGACAGTAGAGGTGTGGGAAAAATCGATACGGCATAGTATCGCCATACTTTCCGTGACAATACTGTATCAATACACAAAGCCAATGATTGATCTATTATTATATATGTGTTGGTCAGTTTGTCCGCTGGACAATCCCATTTTGCAACAATACAATTGAAGTGAGATGAACAAACAGAAATGTATCTTTTTAGGTAAAACAGATGTTGACAAAGTTTCTTTTTGGGGACATCATTTGAAACTGGAAAAAAGGTAATAAATTGGAATAAATTGCCATATATCGCAGAATATTGCAATATGTTCAAAATCGCAATAATATCGTATCGTGACATAAGTATCGTGATGGTATCGTATTTTGAGGCCTCTGGTGATTCCCACCCCTAGCTGACAGACGGCAGAGATGTTTAAAAATAAAATGAGATATTCGAATACTGATTTGGATTTGGATTACCATGGCAACGTACCTGTGAACTCCAGAGCACACACCCCTCTGCTGTGGTGTCCCTTCAGCAGCGACAGACACTTCAGAGTCTGGACGTCCCAGACGTGGACGGCCGGGTCTCTGCCAACCTTAACACACAGACAGCCAATTAGAGTCACTCTCACGCAGTCTGATGCCAACACGCTGCGCTCTGATTGGCCGGGGGGCGTACCTGAGCGGAGGCCACGTAGTCTTTGAGCGGGTGCACGGTGAGGCTGAGGATGTCGTCGTCGTGGCCGAGATAAAACCTCTGACTGTGCTGCAGGCGGCTGTAGACGACGGCCACGGCCGCCACGTGGTACACCACCTCGCCGCTCTGACTGTAGAACAGGTTGTTACGGCAGTCAAAGCCCCGGTACCTGCAGGAAACAGGAAGCATAACCGCCACAATAAAGGTCACTTCATACAGAAAAAAAGAGTCCTGCAGCAGGAGTACGGAGGATGTTGCTGCTTTGTTTTTAGCTCCGATAGTTTTGGAGAAAGATTGGTGTCTGTTTTTACCCGTGAACAAACTGCAGACGAAGCCCCTCCTCTGGAGCTTTCTGACGCTTCAGGGAACCAATCAGCTTCTTCCTGAGCTGAGGAAGGTCCTCCTTGTACACCTGCAGAGAGAGAGAGACAGGACAGTCAGAAAGACAGGCAGGCAGGCAGGTAGGCAGGCAGGCAGATAGGCAGGCAGACAGACAGGCAGACAGACAGACAGACCTGACGTTCGTAGCTGGTCTGAGCTTCCTGTTCGATGTCCGAGTCGAGCTCCGGGACGTCCGACACATCTGAGTCCGACTCGCCGCTGTTGGAGTCGGCGTAACCCTCTGAAACAACAGGGAAACATCTCGTTAATACTACTTTCAATTTGACTGAAAATCTTTATCTAAAATCACAAAACTGAGGAAATATATCTGCATAAAAGTGACACATTGTTTAATAGTTTCCATTTTTCTGACATTTTTGTCAACTATTAAATACATTTTCAACTATTCTGATAATCAATTAATCAGTTTGATTTGATTTTTTTATGATAAAACAGGTAAACTAGTGCAATATCAGCGTGTTAAATGTGAATATTGTTCTAGTTTCTTCTCTCCTCTGGGACAGGAAACTGAATATGTTTGAGTTGTGGACAAAACAAGACATTTGAGGACGTCATCTTGGGCTTCGGGACACTGATCCACATTTTAGAGACAGAACTACTCATCCATTCATCCAGAAGATAATCCACATATTAATCCACCGTGAAGATAATCGTTATAATTGCAGCCAGAAGTAGTAACCCTCGGCGTTACCTTGGAGGAGGGGCTCCAGGACGCCGTTCATGACACCCTCGGGCAGGAAGCGCCACTGGAAGACAGCGTGGTCGGCGCCACCAGTGCTGACGACCCACTGCAGGTCGTTGGACCAGCGGACGTTGGTCACATGGGCAGAGTGGCCGATGTACTTCTTGAACTTGGCTCCTGTTGGAGGAAGAAGACGCAGAGAGTTTACAGAGTAAAAACAAGACGCAGTTTGGTCCGACAGCTGCGAGAAACAACTCTGCTACAGTGAACATTTGATCAAATCTGAATCCTTTAGAAACCCTTATCCAATCTGTTTGGCTTCAGCTGACAACATTTGACAAGCATTTAACATTGTGAATCGGGTTGAGTACCGAAACCAGTTTGAATGACAATGCAGATTTTGGATAGATATCTGACTGCTCTAGCTTTTCCAATATTTTAGACACTGATATGGTGATAGTAATGGTTCAAAATGATGTGAAAAATAGACAAAATACAAAGAGACACAAAATATATGGGGAAACTGCTTTTTTATAAAACAAATATGAACAAATATGCACACCTATGTCTTCCACAAACTGAGGGAAAATTATGTATGCCGAATCAAAACGTGAATGCTATAGGCTCCAACATTGCTGTTGTGATTGGTATAAAGAAATGCCAATAAACCAGAGCACATTTTTCTCCCATCCTGGAATGCTAGCCAGACCTTCCTCCGCAGCGCTGTGGAGGAGGGTCTAGCCATAAGAGACTTGTAACTAACTATTTGTACAGGACAATAATAGACTTATAATAGACTTCCGACCCGGGTTCCTCTAACTGAAATGAAGTGAAGGTTTGGCGGTTCCCTGAGAGATTGCAGACTGACCTTTCTTGAGGCAAGGGAAGCGGAAGAGTTTGACGAGGCCGAGGTCGTCCCCGGTCACCAGCGCCGCGCTGCTGTAGTTGGCGTCCACAGAGTTCACGTTGGTGGCGTTGGAGTATTTTGGCCAGATGCCGTTCACCTCCGAGCCGATGACGCCGGTCCACGTCATCCAATGGATCCCCTTCGCCTCCTCTTTAGGAACCAGCTTCCCCGCTGCAGGACACAGGAAACAGGACACAGGAGTCAGGACACAAGACACAGGACACAGGACACAGGACACAGGACACAGGACACAGGACACAGGAAACAGGAAACAGGAAACAGGACACAAGACACAAGACACAGGACACAGGAGTCAGGACACAGGACACAGGACACAAGACACAAGACACAGGAGTCAGGACACAGGAGTCAGGACACGGGACACGGGACACGGGACACGGGACACGGGAGTCAGGAGTCAGGAGTCAGGACACAGGATACAGGAGTCAGGAGTCAGGAGTCAGGAGACAGGACACAGGACACAGGAAACAGGAAACAGGATACAGGAGTCGGGACACAGGACACAGGACACAGGACACAGGACACAGGACACAGGATACAGGGCAAAGGACACAGGACACAGGACACAGGAGTCAGGAGTCAGGACACAAGACACAAGACACAAGACACAGGACACAAGACACAGGACACAGGACACAGGAGTTAGGACACAGGAGTCAAGACACAAGACACAGGAGTCAGGAGTCAGGAGTCAGGAGTCAGGACACAGGACACAGGACACGGGACACGGAACACGGGAGTCAGGAGTCAGGACACAGGACACAGGACACAGGACACAGGACACGGGACACGGGAGTCAGGACACAGGACACAGGACACAGGACACAGGACACAGGACACAGGATACAGGATACAGGATACAGGGCAAAGGACACAGGACACAGGATACAGGGCAAAGGACACAGGACACAGGACACAGGACACAGGACACAGGACACAGGGTAAAGGACACAGGACACAGGACACAGGACACAGGTGTGACACAGGCTGCCGTCACGGTAGCGATGCGCTACCTGTTTTAATCTCAAAGACTGAGTGAAGAATGTTGCTTGTACATGTTTGTTTGACTGTCTATGTCCGGTTATTTATACTGGTTTTATATTGTCTGTCATTTATCGAATTCCCTGTATTAATCCCGTAGTTTTGTGCACAAATTTTTAACATCTATTGCTGCGGTGATTTACTATTTGATAGGCTTAGCTAAATGCATTTATCATAGTTTGTTTAAAAGCTATAGATTGTCACAAACATGACTTGTGGTGTATTATATTTTACAGCCAACAAGATACCTTGTGGCTGTGGTTAATGGTAATACCTATTGTATAAATTATATGTTGTATCTATTTAGATTGTTGTATATTTATGTGTGCTGTATGAAGCCATTACGGCCTACTCACCTGAGCCACCCCTGAGTTTTACAGGTTGGTATGTTCCAATTTGAGGGGTGGCGTCAGGCTATATAGGGTGGCCATGTGTTTGCTCAGGAAAGGAGAGCTGGAGTATACGTGAAGGTAGTAGGACGTAAGTCTGCTGGAGGATCTCCACGTTAAACCTGATTTAAGGTCTACTATAGCGAATAGTGGTGTATTTATACTTTTGATTGTTTTGACTTAAGTCAATTTGAATTTTATCTTTTTTTGAAAGTGCTTTTTGGTTACTTTCCTTAATTTTGTTAATTCTTTCTATTGTCATTTTTTCTTATGGACCTTACTTGGGTCATTGATAATAAAGCCCATCATTTTTTTCACATCACCTTTGCCTCACCTTGAGTGTTAATACCTGCTCAAGGCTACTCTCCGCATCTACCTTCAACAACAGGACACAGGACACAGGACACAGGGCAAAGGGCAAAGGACACAGGACACAGGAGTCAGGAGTCAGGACACAGGAGTTAGGACACAGGAGTCAGGACACAGGACACAGGACACAGGGCAAAGGACACAGGGCAAAGGACACAGGCCAATGGCAAAGTGCAAAGTGCAAAGGACAAAGGACACAGGACAAAGGACACAGGACAAAGGACACAGGACACAGGACACAGGACATAGGACACAGGGCAAAAGGCAAAAGGCAAAGGGAAAAGGACAAGGACAAGGGGGAAAAGTAGCAGAAGATATTCCTTTTTAAACCCAAACTGGCAGTGGAAATGTAGCCTTATACAGGGTCCCTCCAGGATTCTCAGAGTTAGTCCTTTTTTTCACATCGCTTATGAACGCCATCACAATTATTATTGGCTTTTAAAGAAACTTGGGACGCCCAGCTGCCGTTACACGCCTCTGAGTGATTTGGTACCTGGCATCCTGTAGAAGAGGCGCTCTCCGACGCCGTCGTTGGTCTGCAGGAAGCGGCTGTCCACCGACCAGTCCAGGTGGGTGATGAAGGACGCCGAGCGGCTGCACTCGCCCACCTTCTTGTAGCGCTGGCCGACAGCGTAGACGTCCACTAGCCCGTCGTTTGACCCCACCGCCAGGAAGGAACCATCCGGGGAAAACTTCAGCTCGTGGATTACCTCCTTCCTGTCCTTGATATGCACCACCTCCGTCATGTCCCTGGAGAAAAACCTTGTTACCTCAAGTTCCTCAAGTTTGTTCACATTTTTCAATGCTATAGGGGCTATTCTGCTCTGTGTACAGGTTAGTTTAGCAGATATCTAACATTAGACCCTTGAAGTAAAGACCCAGGAAACCAGAGTAGAGTGTATGGCTTTTAGTTATCTTTCCATTTTTTGAAAAGACTTAGACCTTTACAGAGTGGGCTGTTTCATGTTAAACTAAAAGGACCTTAATCTTTAACTAAAAGGTCTATCTCTGTAGGGATCCATCCCATAATGTGTGTGTAATAATCTGAGTCTGTCAGCGGCAACAACAGAACTTTTAGTGGACTCTAACTGCTGCTGAACATTAGTCCTGTAGGGTTACATTACAGCGTGGTTCTGGTTTAATACTGGACCAGTTTCACAGATTGTTGTTCCATCAGACACTCAGACACTCAGCACTATTGTTTGGTTCGGTATAAGTGAGGTCACCTGACACGCAGCACAGTGAAGGATCCGTCCTTCATGCCCAGAGCAAGTTGAGAGCCGTCGTTGTTGAAGGAAACACTGCGGACGGACTCCTCCATGTTACAGCGAGCCAGCAGAGTGTGGTCAGGGAGACTCCACAGCCTGAGAGACAGACAGGCAGGCAGGCAGGCAGACATATTTTCAGATTGTGAAAGCATCAAAAAATACCATGTAAAGCCTAGTACAGTCGTTTCTTGGACGTTTTTTTAATTAATTAATTAATTTAGTAAAGAATTAATCTTAGCAGTAAGCGTGTCTTGGACTGACCTGACGGAGCGGTCGTCGCTCCCGGTGACTGCGACCGGCTGTTTGGGGTGCAGGTCGAGCGCCCACAGCTCCCCCTCACTGTGTCCCTGCATCAGCAGAACCGGTTTGTCCCGGTCCCGCACCATCACCTCGAAGATCTCACTGTCCTGTGTCCCTGCCAGGATCCGGTCTGCTTTCCAGCAAACACTGCGGATCGACACGCCTGAAACAGAAAACACAAACTGAATGGACGCACACTGGATCAACAGTCAGAGAGGAAACGTCTAGCTTCACATGTGTTTGTTGTGGTTTGGTTGTGTAGAAGATAATGAATTACCCAACAGATTTTAGTCTCTTCTTATATGTATATTTTATGTATATTTTTTTATTTAAAGGTCCCATGGCATGAAAATGTCACTTTATGAGGTTTTTTAACATTAATATGAGTTCCCCAAGCCTGCCTATGGTCCCCCAGTGGCTAGAAATGGTGATAGGTGTAAACCGAGCCCTGGGTATCCTGCTCTGCCTTTGAGAAAATGAAAGGTCAGATGGGCCAATTAGGAATCTTCTCCTTATGAGGTCATAAGGAGAAAGGTTACCTCCCCTTTCTCTGCTTTGCCCGCCCAGAGAATTTGGCCCACCCATGAGAGAGAGACATCATGGCTTTCAAACGAGCAAAGTGGCAGTTGGTCAAGGCCCCCCCATCTTGTCCTCAATAGCTACAGACACAGAAATGGCACATCCTAAGGAAAGCTCATTGTGGGACTGGCTCTAGTGGCTGTAATTCTGCACCAAGGCTGAATTTCGGGAAAGAGACTTCAGATACAGTATTAGAGGACCACTAAGGTCTATATAAAAGAGACTTCAGATACAGTATTAGGGGACCACTAAGGTCTATATAAAAGAGACTTCAGATACAGTATTAGGGGACCACTAAGGTCTATATAAAAGAGACTTCAGATACAGTATTAGGGGACCACTAAGGTCTATATAAAAGAGACTTCAGATACAGTATTAGGGGACCACTAAGGTCTATATAAAAGAGACTTCAGATACAGTATTAGGGGACCCCTAAGGTCTATATAAAAGAGACTTCAGATACAGTATTAGGGGACCACTAAGGTCTATATAAAAGAGACTTCAGATACAGTATTAGGGGACCACTAAGGTCTATATAAAAGAGACTTCAGATACAGTATTAGGGGACCACTAAGGTCTATATAAAAGAGACTTCGGATACAGTATTAGGGGACCACTATGGCCTATATAAAAGAGACTTCAGATACAGTATTAGGGGACCACTAAGGTCTATATAAAAGAGACTTCAGATACAGTATTAGGGGACCACTAAGGCCTATATAAAAGAGACTTCAGATACAGTATTATGGGACCACTAAGGTCTATATAAATGCATCCAAAGAGCACCATGTCATGGGACCTTTAATAGTTCACAACTGTTTGATTAATTTGGCAGCTCTACTTGACAGGGCTGGAAGCTAGAGTTGCAAGTGTAGCGGCAAGAATGTGATCCCTCACTGGCTTGCCAGCAATTCAACAAAGCTAATAATTTACTGAATCAAAAAGCCACAACAATAATAACAGATTGTTTAATTCTGACCTTTGTATCCCGTCTCGGCCTCTCGCAGGTCGATCTTGGTGATGGGTTTAAAGTCGACGTCCCACAGTCTGATGCAGCCGTCTCGTCCTCCTGTGGCGAATCCTTCCTCGCAGGCGTGCATGCTGAAGATCCCGGCCTGAAAAACACATCACAAACAAACAACAATGTCTAATCGGTCCTGCTGCTCTCGCCGCCCGCCAAGTCGGAAACTACATTCAGGATCTCTAATCTGAAACTCACAATGTGACATTAGCAACAGAAAAACACCTGGGATCCACTTTTGGTTTCGTGCATTTCTGAATTTATTTCTTATAACTTTATTCTGAGACTTTATTTGACCTTCAGATTTTTTTTTATTGTGTATATTCCTTCTTAATGACAATTTATTCATGTATTATGTGTTATGTCTTTTAACAGGGCTTAATTAATTTAAAAATATGTTTTCATTGCAGATTGACTCTTTCTGTTGTTGATCAAAATCAAACAATCAGAATCAGAAAAGGGTTTATTGCCACAGTCAACTTACATGGGATTTGCCTTGCTGTTTGGTGCATACATAAATAAACATATTGGACATTAATATGAAATAAACTATAAATACAGAAACAAATATATATGAAATAGCAGTTTAGTCCAGAAAAAGGAACCGTGTGTACCCCATGTGCAGCCTGTACAGTCCTGATCAGAGTGATTCCTCTCCACACATACACGTCTCCGTTCAGAGCTCCGGAGTACGTCAGCTCGTCCTTGGCTGCAGAAACACACAGGATGGTCTGGAGGTCGCCCGTCTTCCCAAAGATCCCTCGCTTCGGAGTCAGAGCGTTCCCACACAGAGTCCAGAACTACGGACACAATTCATTGTTTTTGTGTCATATCAGACATCTCGTGAAGCAAATGTATTTTTATACTTTATATCTGAATCAAGCACTTGAAACAACAACTCTCCAGGTAGTAAATGATGAACTTGATTTAAACCTGTCTCACCTTGATGTGTTTGACTCCACAGCTGACCAGACGGCCGGACTGAAAAGGATCCCAGGCCACATCAAAGATCTGCACAACAGAAAGGAAAGGAATCAACTTCATTTCTGGAGCACATTTCAAAACCAGAGTATCCAAAGTTCCCAGAATCCCTATAGTTCCCAGAGACCCTATAGTTCCCAGACTCCCTAGAGTTCCTAGAGTTCCCAAAGTCTCTAAAGCCTATAATGTCGTCAGAGTACTTAAAGTTTCCAGCGTCCCCAAAGTTGTCACAGTTCCTAGAGTTCCCAGAGTACTTAAGAGTCACCAGAGTCCCTATAGTTCCCAGAGTTGCTATAGTTCCCAGAGTCCCTATAGTTCCCAGAGTCACCAGAGTCCCTATAGTTCCTAGAGTCCCTATAGTTCCCAGACTCCCTATAGTTCCCAGACTCCCTATAGTTCCCAGAGTCACTAGAGTCCCTATAGTTCCCAGACTCCCTAAAGTTCCCAGAGTCGCCAGAGTCCCTATAGTTCCCAGAGACCCTATAGTTCGCAGAGTCCCTATAGTTCCCAGACTCCCTATAGTTCCCAGAGTGCCCAGACTCCCTATAGGGACCAGACTCCCTATAGTTCTCAGACTTCCTATAGTTCCCAGAGTGCCCAGACTCCCTATACGGACTAGACTCCCTATAGTTCCCAGACTTCCTATAGTTCCCAGACTTCCTATAGTTCCCAGAGACCCTATAGTTCCCAGAGTGCCCAGACTCCCTATAGTTCCCAGAGATGCTATAGTTCCCAGACTCCCTATAGTTCCCAGAGTCACTAGAGTCCCTATAGTTCCCAGACTCCCTATAGTTCCCAGAGTTGCCAGAGTCCCTATAGTTCCCAGAGACCCTATAGTTCCCAGAGTCCCTATAGTTCCCAGACTCCCTATAGTTCCCAGACTCCCTATAGTTCCCAGAGTGCCCAGACTCCCTATAGGGACCAGACTCCCTATAGTTCCCAGACTCCCTATAGTTCCCAGAGACCCTATAGTTCCCAGAGTGCCCAGACTCCCTATAGTTCCCAGAGATGCTATAGTTCCCAGACTCCTCTTTTTTTTTTCTTTTTTTCCTTTCGCTTTTTTCCTTTTTTTTTCTTTCTTTCGGTTGTTTTGGGGGGCGGTCCCTTCCGTTTGGGGGGTTGGGGGGCCCTTTTGGGGGGGGGGGGGCTTCGCCCCCCCCCCCTTTCCCCCCCCCCCTTCCTTGGGGTGCGCGGGGGGCCTCTCTCTTGGGGGGGGGCCCCGCCCCCCCGTCGCCCCCTGGGGTTCCCAGAGTCCCTATAATTTCCAGGTGCTTCAGAGGAAATAAAAGTTGGAGCATTATGAATAATCTAGTCCACAGATATAATTAAACTGATTTTTTCTTTTTACAAATAAACCAAAAGAATATGAGGACGATGTTGGGCAGAGAATAAGAATATATATTATTATATTATTATCCTACCCTCTAAAAAATAAGCCAGGTTTGAATTGAAATCTATTACTTTGTTTACAAGATATTTTGTCCATCCTGATCTACAGAGGAAACCATCAAGTGCCCCCTGGACGGAAAAACCAAAACTCAGTGGAGACGCTGTTGATTCCAGCCGTAAAGAATTCATAATCAGTTTCTGATTGATTTTGGTTAAACTCAAACTCTGAAGCTCTGAAATTTAAAGCATTAACTGGACTGAAAGCAAAAAAAAACTAAAGTAAGATAAGATCTAAAAAGAAAAAACTTAAAAGATATTAAGCATAAACAAAACATTAAAAATGATTATAAAGCAAAGCATTCAGGGAGGGTTGAACGCTGTAACTTGTGTTTCAGCTCCGAACGCTTGCACATGAAGAGTCAGCGTGAATGAACGAAGAGCCGTACTCTGTCCGAGTGTCCTGTTGCCGTGGCGAGGACTCGTCCTCTCCTCCAATCCCAAACACACAGAGTGTTCTTGGCGTCCAGACCGACCGACACCAGCCGCTACGAAAACACATGAGAGTTGAGTAAGATCCATTTTATGTTTTTTATAACTTTTATTTATCAAGTGTAAGACACAGACATGAAGTGCATACAGGAATACAATGGCTTTTCTTTTTTATGAACTTAAATGAACAACATCGTTTTAGGGTGAACAAGATCCATTTAGTTTGTTTACTAATCCAGAGGTAAACAAACACGTAGCTCCACCAACCACCAACACTCGGACCACAGGATTGGACGATGATAGCAGTCGTAGTGACGTAATTCAATCAGTATGATATGATATATTGGAGTTCCTCAAGGCAGCATCCTGGGGCCTCAAGTGTTCCCAAAATTAGAATTCATATGTTCAACAATTATTTGCATTATCAATTAATCTATTGTTTACTTTCTAGTCCAAACTTTGAAAGTTTTGAGAAAAAAAGTCTAAATATTTTGAGTTAACAGTCAGTTGAGTGTACAGACAACTATCCCTGGAATACTGTGGTACTGAAGAAAAGT